>NW_015172737.1:0-8482 GCF_001447785.1 Gekko japonicus
TGTATAGCTTACCATTTTAGACATTAAATGGCCTGAGTTTTAAATTAGTTCTCTTGTCTTGTCTGCCTCTCTTTCTCTCGTTTTTGCCACATTCTTGATCAGCTTTCATTCTATAAGACAACTGCCTTTTGCAGGTCAGCTCAGATCCTTCCATGTACATTGAAGTGGAGAATGACATTACGTCAGCGGGAGGTTCTAAACTGAGCAGGCTAAAGTGCAATCGAGAAGGCAAAGAGTGGGAAACGGTCCTCACCAGCCGGATTCTCTCAGCAGCGGGAAGCTGGTAAGTGCATTTGTTGGTGTTAGCCAAAGGTTGAACTAGAATGCTTTCAGGCCAGAACCATTCAGTTGGTAATGTGTGTTTGTATAGAACAGGGTTCCACAACATCATTGAGCTTTGGGCGCTCGTGGAATTTTCAGAACATTGAGTGGATGCCCCACCAAATGGCTGCCATTCGGAGCATGGGTAACTGCAAAATGGCTGCAATGGGGGTCTGTGTTCAATATTGCGAGATTCCAAGACATTGTTTCTTCCTGTGATGAAGATTTATTTTTATTTGCTTGACAAAATGTATACCCCTTTGTACCTTTCTGTCCTCATACAGGCCACCAAGGCAGCGAACAAATTAAAACATGCATAGTAGTAAAACCACACTTTAAAAACATTAAAAATCAGCTACCCTTCCACATCATTAAAGCAATTAAAATACAGCACTAAAATACACATGAAAGACACAAAAACAACAGTTAAAACTTTGGGCAGGAAGGAGGGATCATGAGTCTCACTGAGGAGAGAGCTGAAGAATTTTTGTGCCGTGTCCGAGAAGACAGTTTCTACATAGATGCTCTCTGCAAAAAGAAAGGTGATGGCTCCTGGACTCTTCTGAAGCACTTACTGCTCCAAAGAGATGGAGGGAAGCCAGGATTAGCTCTTTGCCTCGAGGAAAATGTACTTTGGAAATGAAGAAAGTGGACACCTGAAAACACATGGGTGGGCACCATGTTGGGGGATCACTGGTATAGCATTTCATGATGTTCAGAGCGCTTCATGGAGACTAGCTCATTGTAATCTTCACAACAACTCTGTAAAGTAGGTTAGGATTACTGTGCCCATATTGCAGATAAGCCTTTGAACCTGGCAGAGTGGTTTGGTTAAGGCTACCTTACCAAGTCCATGGCAGAGGTGAGATTTGAACTAGGGACTTCCTGATTCTAAACCTAGTCTATTAGCAACTGCCCACTGTGGCTTATATTTCCAATTCCAATTCCAATAACCTTTATTGGCGTAACACTTATATTTCATTACAGGTATCTTTAAGGATTTCGTCATCTAAAAAAAGAAATCATATGCTTAAAACTTATGCAAAAACAGAAAGAGCCTGTTAATTAAAAAAATATTAAATAACAAAAGCTGTTTAGATATACCACAAGCAGGAAGCCAGTTAAGAAAAGCAATCAGATTATTAAGTGGCAGAGATATGATTATGAATGGATACTGGAGAAGAATAAGGAAACTGAAGAACCAAAATGAATTCTGTGCTTCACTCTTTAATGTTCTCCTTTTCTGACACACGAGCCTTGGACCCGTCTCACGGTTATGCGTCAGTGTTTCGCCTTCAGTGCTTTCTGTTGCCACTCTGAGCTGAGTTTTCTCTCCTGCTTCTTTCCAGCGAGGTGGTGAGCGTCGCTTGTGAAAAGCGGACCCTCTCGGTGTTTTCAGCTTGTGGCCGCCGCCTTCTCCCTCCCATCGTCTTGCATTCACCTATCTCCACCTTGCACTGTACAGGCTTCTACATCATGGCTCTTACAACTGCCGCAACCCTCTCCGTCTGGTAAGTGGTGGGCTTTCTGATTGCACTGCATTGGTCAGAGCAAAACATTTCTGAATGCCATGAGCTGAAGCCATTCTGTTGTGTCCATGTTCAGATGGCAAGGTAAACCTCTGCTTAACAAAGTTTGAATCCAGTGGCACCTTTAAGACCAACAAAGCTTTATTGAAAGTATAAGCTTTCATGTGTGTGCACAGAAAACCTTATACCTTGAATAAAACTTTGTTGGTCTTAAAGGTCCCACCGGACTCCAACTTTGTTCTGCTGCTTCAGACCAGCAACCCACCTGAATCAAACCTCTGCTTGTTCGTGATGGGCACCAACATGGCTTGTTTACTGTGCTCACGTACTCCCTCCTCCTCTCATGCACAGGGCATGATTTGAATCTGCTTTGGAAAGATTTCCATCAGGCTTCAGTTCACCCTGGTGTCCAAATTCAGGCATCTTAGCAAATTGGAGTTGTGGGCGTTTGGATCCGTTCTGGTTTAGAATCTCGGGGTGTGGGAAGGAAACATACACCGGTTTTAGCAGGCGCCTATGTTCAGAGCTGCGGTGGCTCAAGTGGTTAAGACGCTGAACTGCAGGCTGTGGAAGGTCGGTAGTTCAGCAGTGCAAGCCCCGAGTGTACCACATGACGGAGTGAGCTCCCGTCTCTAGTTCCAGCTCCTGCCAACCTAGCAGTTCGAAAGCAAGAAATTGCAAGTAGATAAATAGGTACCACTTCGGTGGGAAGGTAACAGCGTTCCGTGCGCCTTGGTGTTTAGTCATGCCGGCCACATGACTACGGAAATGTCCTCGGACAGCGCTGGCTCTTCGGCTTTGAAATGGAGATGAGCACCGCAACCCTAGAGTCGGATTCGACTGGCTTTCGAGCAAGGGAACCTTTACCTTTTTTATGTTCAGACACTTGTCAAGTTTGGACAAGGCTTCCCAAGCCAGGAAGCTTTCAACCATTTGTAAGAGGGAGGGTGCAGGGAGGAAAGATGGAGCATGGCAAACAAGCCATGTTCATGCCCATCACAGATGGTCACTAAGGCCAGTTGTGATGTCTGAAAAGCGGTCATAGCCTTGGTGGATGATAGTCCTTGCCATTGGAAAGAATGGCCCTTGTTGTAGAATGGGTGTATGTGTTCCTGAGGTGAGCTCTGCTGGCTGAGAATCATAAAGGCTGCCCTACCAACCGGCAGAGAAAACCAGAGGAGGCAGAAATGTCTCATATAGGGATGGTCAACATACAAACAAACCCTGCGATATGACCAACATTAGTACGATAGCTTTTTAAAACTTTATAAGATTGCAAAAGTTTTTGCAATCTTATAAAGTTTCAAAAAGCTATCGTACTAATGTTGGTCATATCGCAGGGTTTGTTTGTATCTTGAGTTTCCTGTTGGATAACTGTGATCCCTTTTGTTTTTTGCTGTTCATATAGGGGTGGAGCAGCTGCTGGCTGCCTCCCTTTAGCTCTCTGCTCCTCCTCTTCTCAGCTGCCATGGGAAATTAGCTGCTGCAAATGGCTGTTGCTAAGAAAACCAAACCAACTGTGGAATGGGCAGCTACTGGTTTCTCTCCTGGGGATGTGGCTTCTGTGGCGCACCAGCTTTCTCAGCCTTTTATTGGAACATTCTCAGCAGCCACAACTCATAGGAACATATGAAGAGCCCTGCTGGATCAGACTAGCAGTCAGTTTTGTCCAGCATCCTGTCTCACACAGTGGCTAACCAGTTCCTCTGCAGGGCCAGCAACAGGGCATAGAGGCCGAGGCCTTCCCTTGAGTTTCGCCTCCTGGCTCTGGGATTCAGAGGCTTAGTGCCTCTGAATGTGGAGGTTCCTCTCAGTCACCATGGCTAGTAGCAAAAGCTTCCCACAGCAAGCGCATCACATACCTGGGTTGTCACAGTTGGATGTGATTGTCTGGTCCAGCCACCTTTTGCAAGTAATGGGCCACTGTCTCCTCACAGATGTTCCCCATTGAGTGCCCCATACTGAGAACTGATGCACCCCACAGCGAGGTTATTGCAGACCAAATAGCGAGGTTTTATAGAGGTCCCATTGTTTGTGCACTGAAGGGTGACTGAGAAGAGTAGATGTGACAGGATTCTCTAGAAGGAGAAAGTTCTCAGAAGGAAATACTTTTGATTTCTTCAAAGCAGTTTTCTCATCTTCTGCACTGGCTTTGCCTTTTGAAGAAGTGTACAGTTAGAATGCGAAAAACAAAAAAACAAGCACATGTGATTTGTTAAGTGGCACCAGGATTCAGGTGCTTTACAGGGAAATAACCAGTCAGATCTCTGCCCATAAGAACTTAAAATCCTAAAGTTTGTTACAGTGCTGGCTATAGGGAGAAATAGGTAAGGTAAATGGGGAGGAATATTCACCGTCAAGGACATTGTCTTTATTTGCCATTCTCTGCTTTCAGGAATGTTCAGAAGCGGTCGGTCGTGGTAAAGGATGAGTCCCTGCAAACGATTTTAGCAGGTAATGACATAATTTCACTGGTAGCCCTAATCAGAAGTAAAGAGCTGCATGTATGCCATATACTAAAAAAGGTACATGGGCAAAAGCCAGAATACACAACCTGGGCACAACTTCCTCTGCTGGGTGCCCATGTTTGAGCCCCATTATTCAGTCTTCCCCTACAGCTACTTTGCAGCTGCTGCACCACCACCACCCCTCGGCACCCTGTGCCCAGTTCTTTGTCTTTTCTGGTCTCCCAGCATGTTGCAGGCAAAAGAGGACCGGAAGAGGAAAAAACTCACCCTTTGTTATTCCCTCCAGCTCAAATGCATAAAAAGAGACTGATTTTTAAATGCCTCTTTTTTTTTTCTTGACTTGTAAGTTAAATGCCTTGTTAAGTCTTTTTTAGAACCTGATGTGACTCAGTAGCCAAAACGTGGTTACCCCGACATATAGCAATGTATTGTATGCAGAATATAGTGTGTTGGCTAGTGAATGCAACCTGTGAATTTAAAAAGAGCTGTCTTATGTTGTATCAGACTTTAGCTCAGTGCAGGACACCTTGGCAAGTAGCAGCCCTCCAGGATCTCCAGCAGAGGTCTTTCTCAGCCCTGCTTTTTTTAAAAAAAAAAATCCCATAATTTGGAAATGCCTGGGATCAAATCTGCATGCAAAAGCGTTTGCTGTACCACTGAGAGATGATGCATCTGACCAAGTGCTGCCTATTAAAACAGCAGCACTCCGAGATCTCAGGCAAGGGTCTTTCCAGACAACCACTAGAGATGCCAAGTACCAAAAGCAGCATTTGTGGATGTAAAATTTGTGCTCTGCCACTGAGGCTGAGCTATCACCCCGTTTGATTTTTTTTGCTGCAAGGAAGTCTTGTCTTTTGGTTTGATTTCCTTCTCTTTTTTTTCTTTCGTTTCTTAAGGCAGTGAAACAACTGTGTCTCAGATCTTATTGACACAGCATGGCATCCCAGTAATGAATATGTCTGATGGAAAAGCATATTGCTTTAACCCTTCTCTTTCCTCCTGGTAAGTGTCAATCGAGAAACGTTTTTCTGCTTTCATTCTTAAGCCAAGTGGGATCAGACCTAGCTTAGTTCTTCACTTCCTTTTGAATGTTTGTCCTTTAAAATGTATGGCAACTGTCCATAAGTTGCTCCCCCACCCCCCATCCTTGAGCAGTCTTCTCAACTTCAGTGATCTTGTTCTGCAATAAGGCAGCTTTAAATTTGAAGCCTGTTGCTTTGCAATGTGCTACCTCGCTACTGAAAACATGAATTTGCTTAACAGTTTTGGCAAGGTTCAGACATCCATCTATCTATCTATCTATCTATCTATCTATCTATCTATCTATCCACTGAACTTTATTTAAACCTAATTCTGCCCTAATAAAGTGACAAACTAACCCAAGGCACCATCCCAAACCAATCCCTCAATCCACTGGAAGTAGTGCAGGGTAGGCGAAAAAGACCCCTTCTCAATAGCCAATCAGAGAAGGGGACAAAAAATTCCTACCCGGCCCCCCGTTAAACAGGGCAACCAACCTGTGCTTACACTACATACAGGGCGGGTGGTGTTAGATCGCTGCTAACAAAGACATATAGCTTGCAAGGTGGCGACCGGGTGGTTGCTCCGGTGCTGAGCTCCCCCGTGGTACGGTTAGCTAGGGCATTTTATGATATTTTAACTGCAATTTGTGAGGTAAATTGTTGTAGGTAGGGTAGGGTAGATAGGAAGCAAGTTGGCAAGGAAGCAGGACGCCCGGCTTGGAACTATAACATCATTATTACTTAAGACCGGAGAGGACTCGTGTACCTCGGGAAGACTGGAAACATAGCCGAGCCGAGCCGGGCCGTGGGTCACCGTTGGGCCGCTGAGCTATCGCGACACGACGTCGAGGTGCTGGCCCTTCGAGTGCCGCCCCCCCCCCCAGTCGGCTGGGACGCCGAGGTGCCGAGGTGCCGGCCCCCCCTCTTTCGAGCTGTGTGCGGCGCTGAGCCGCGGAACGTCCTGGGATCGCTGACTCACCGGTTAACGCGGTGGCGCCGACTCTTCGAGCTGCCGGCTCGCCCCCCTCCTCCCGGCCCCCTGAATAGCGATCATTGGGCTGTGTTAGTCCATTGGGCTGTGGAGGAGTTTGGGGCGTCGACCTGCGGGGCTGCGGAGGCGTGGAGCTTGAGTTGCAGCAGCAGGGCCGCGGCAGCTGCATCGAGTTGCGCCGGTTCGCAGAGCCGCGGAGGCACTTGGACGCTGTTCTGTTAAACCGTGTCCCCGGCTGGGGTGAGGACTGCCTGGAGTGTGAAGGGCGGCTCCCCCCCCCTTCCCGGAGGGTTTGGGTCTTGGATGTGATAGGAGTCCCCCAGGATTTGGAGTGGGAGCTGAGTGGACTACCTCCCCCCTCCAGAAGAACGGAACTTTCCTGGAGAAGCCTGGGCCAACTGCTGGTGTTGGTTGGGGTCTGTGAGAGAGACCATTTCATCGGGTCTGTGAGAGAGACCACTCCACCGGCCGATACAGGATATCGTGGCGACCAGTGAGGCAGGGGCAGTGTTGGAAATTAACCGGCTGTGAGAGAGCCAGTGGACTTGGAGCGAGTCTCCCGGTGGTGTGAGAGCCGGGATCGAGCCCTCTCCCTTTCAGCTGCCCCCCCCTCTCCTTCTCCCTCTCCCCCCCCCTATTTTACTTTTATGATCTATAGGGGTTGGGGGTTATTGATCCTGGGGAATCCTATGTTGTGGGACCTAAATTGCGGCCGAGAAACATCACATGGACAGAGACCCATGGAGCAGGGCCAACATATTGACTTATATCGACCGCCCCAACACGATTGGGGCATAGTTTGCTACAAGGGCAAGGAGTACACCAGGGCTTGCTGGGGTTGCCTGGATGGCGGCCGCAGTGGAGACTTAATTCCATCAGAGCCCCCCAATATTGGAGTGGGGAACCATCATCGATGTGAAGAATCTGTTGCCAACTGTGGGAGTTTCGAGAGATATTAATCTTATATTAGTGGGCCTACAGGAGTGTGAGTGTATTTGTGGAGTGTATGCGTGTATGTAGTGTTGGTGTGACTGCTGGGGTATGTGGTGGTGGGAAGAATACCCCGGACTTGGACTTCTAGAAACAAATTTTTACACTGCGTAGCACTTAGTTGTTTTATATTGCAGTTACGGGTTTAATCTGTGCTGAGCGTTATCAACTGACGGCTGAAGTTCTTGACGGAGCCTGTCAAATATTTAATGTCGGGACGGCTTATTCCAGTGCTCTTGGGGAGAGGGAAGTATGGCGGTGGGTCACGGCAGAAAGTACCGGGAAGGACGCGGAGAAACAGTGCGGCTCGGCGTCCTTCCAGCCTGCGACCCATCCCGAGGGTGACTGGCAGCGGGGCCAGGATTGGAAACCCCCCTCCGTCATTGATGCTGTGCAACGCCAGGTCGATTAACAACAAGGCTGAAGTCCTTCGGGACTTCATACTGGAACAGCAAGCTGACCTGGCGTGCATGACCGAGACCTGGGTTCGGGAGGGCGAGACGGTTGCGCTCGCCCAACTTGCCCCACCGGGGTTCTCGGTCCTCCATCAATCACGGACTAGGGGGCGGGGGGGAGGAGTGGCATTTTTCATTCGGGAGGCTTACTCCTTCAGGGCGCTCCCGCAGGTAGAGATCGCGGGCATTGAATGTGTCGGTTTGCTGCTGGAGGCCGAGGAGAGTTTGGCGATTTGGCTGGTGTACCGACCACCTAACGCCCCGGCCGATAGCCTGCCATCCCTGCTGGAGGCCGTATCAGGCTGGGCGCTGGAGCACCCTAGACTGTTAGTCCTGGGTGACTTCAACGTCCATGCTGAGGACGCGACCTCCAGCCGGGCTATGGACCTAGTGTCGTCCATGGCGACGCTGGGACTCTCCCAGTCCATCTCGGCCCCCACGCATCGGGCCGGTCACATGCTCGATTTAATCTTTGCAGCGGGAGTTCTGGTGGACCGGATCACTGTTTCGGCAGTGCCATGGTCGGACCACCATGTCCTGGGGGCCCGTCTGAATTTTCCACTCCGACCTCGTTTAGGTGGTGAGCAGATTTTTGCTCGCCCGCGGAGCCAAATGGACCCTATGCGGCTTCAGAGGGCTCTGCGGGATCCTAGGCCCCCTGGCGGCTCGTTGGATGAGCTGGTGGAGGATTGGAATGGCCGACTCT
>NW_015172737.1:9931-10139 GCF_001447785.1 Gekko japonicus
ACGCGACGGTCACCTCGAGGTTAGATTACTGTAACGCTCTCTACTTGGGGCTGCCTTTGTCGCAGATCCGGAAGCTGCAGCTAGTGCAGAATGCTGCAGCTAGGCTGCTGTTGGGTCTCTCGAGGAGGGACCACATCCGGCCGATGCTGCAAGCGCTGCACTGGCTGCCTATAGCATACCGGATCTGCTTCAAAGTGCTGGTGCTCAC
>NW_015172737.1:10231-23052 GCF_001447785.1 Gekko japonicus
CTTCAGGTTCCGGGCCCACGAGTCATCAAGCTCACCCAAACCAAGGCCAGGGCTTTTTCGGTGGCGGCTCCTACCTGGTGGAATGAGCTCCCGGTGGAGATCCGGGCCCTGCGGGACCTTGTACAGTTCCGCAGGGCCTGCAAGACGGAGCTCTTCCGCCAGGCTTTTGAGTAGGAGCCGCCGCCACTGCCACGAGACCATCGCTGTGGCTGATTGTCCATCTACCTGGCCTTGGGGGGAGAGGTGAGAAATGCCGCCCTGACAAGGAACATCATGCGGGCCCTCAGAACGGGGATATCATCAGCTGAAAATGAGACGTCCATCTTGAACTTTTGTTAATATGTATTGTAGAGCACCAATTTTAATTTATTTATCATGCTTTTAATGTAATGTATTTTATCCTCGGCGTTTGCCGCTTGTTGCCGCCCTGAGCCGTTGGGTAGGGCGGGGTATAAGTCCCAAAATAAATAAATAAATAAAATAAAGACTCGAGAGTGATTTCAGCAAAGTGATTCAGCTTTAATGAAGTAACGAACAAGCACTCAAACGCATTCATAACCAGAAAAGTTTAACATTGGGAGCTAGGCTCCTTTTAAACATTCCCGGGCTAACATAGCCACGCCTATTTACAGATAACAACCAATAAGATTATGTAGTTAAAAACCAATGAGAGTCTTTCCCTCTCTGTAGACTGTACAGTTTCTGATTGGTCGCTGTTAGAGGGCGACCAATGGCAATGCAGTTCAGTGGAGCCTTCATCCGGCTCAAGCTTTGCATGGGGAGTGAATGAGGCGAATTATATAAGCGATTTCCAATACATTACAGGTGGGTGGGCCAAGCACGAGGCGAGCAACTGACAGGGGTAGAGTGGAGCCAGCCTTAAAGGACTGCGCTGGCTCCACTCCCCCTTTAGGAGCTGAGGCTGCGATCAGCCCTTCCTCCATTCCTCCTCACGAGGAGGCAAAGACGGCCCCCAGGAGGCATGCCGTTGGCTGCCTCCTGTGGGGCCGGATTCTTCCTTGTCTGAAGTTTGGGAGCAGTTGTTCCCTTTTCAGATTCCGAAGTCTCTGAAGATTTAGAACTAGTACTTGCTGAATCCTGTGAGTACGATTATTTGACATCTTCTTCCTCCTCCGCAGAAAGTTTTGTCTTCTTTTCTTTTTTATTTGCTTTAGGAACAGAGTCAATCTTAATTTTTTGTCCTCATAGTTGAAACTCAGTCCTTCAGGGAATATCCATCTGTAGGGTATTCCCCTTTTTTGTAGAAAGAGAGTAAATTCATTATAAAGTCTCCTCGTTTTCCTCACTTCAAAGGGGATAGCTTTAAGAAATTTTACATCTTAGTTTTTGATTTTTAAAGCCTTCCCCATCGTGGATTTTAGCACCAGTTCCATGGTAGATCGTTTTGTGAATTTCAAATAAATTTCTCTTGCGAGTTTGTTTTTCTTTATAAAGTCCAGATCAATCCTGTAGGCCAAGTCCATCTCATTCAATAATTCTTCTCATTTGTTATCCATTAGTGGTACAAGAGTGTCCGCTAAGAGTTCCTTTAAGTTCTCATTTTTTTTCTTCTGGAATCCACTGGAAATGTAGGACGTATGTGGATCTTTCCAGCTGGAGCTGTATTAGCTCTGTTTTGTCAGAGGATCTTTCTTTATCCACTTCATCCATTCTTTTGTTAATACTCTCAGTCTTTTTTGCCATAATTTTTATCGTTTTCTCTGTAGCTGAGGTTCTTTTATCCATTTGAGTCAGTTGTTTTTCAACAGTATCCAATTTAGTGTTGAGATTCATCATCTGCTCCATTACAGAGCACAGTGCATTTGCTAGCAATGTAGAAAAGTCTGTGGTTACTTCCTGGTTCCAGAAGGGAGTCATTGGTTGATTATTTCCAGGGAATGGTTTCCCCCCCGGCATTGTTTTCTGCCCTCTCCCCACCATCATATCAACAAGAAGTATGTTTTCCAAAACAAGATAAAAATTCAACGATTTTAGTCGGCTTTTTACTAGCATGCAGTTTCTGACTTCGTTAAGGTTGTCTTCAGTTTAGATTAGCTTAAAGTCTTTTGTTCTCTATTTAAAACCACTTTTCAGGTTTCTGTTCTGTTTAGGATGGCATTGGAAGGTGTCTAGACTTATGCACTCTGTGAAATAGGTAAGGTTCAGATAACAGTTGAATTAAAAGAGGTGATATCCTTGATGAAACCTCAACATGAATTCAGATTATGAAGATGTCATCTATATATCTGAAGTACACTGAATCAATCAGATGATAAGTATTCAAACAGCACAGTTCTAGGTCAGCCATAAACAAGTCTGCATGCTGCTATGTATGTGCTCATTTGTAAATACATTTTATCCATGAATGTGTGAGGGCAAAGCATGACAGTTCACGCTCAGTGTCTGTGCCTTGAATTCAGAAATCCCTGTAATCCGTTTTTATGAATGATGCATCATCCGTGGTGGCTAAGATAGTTCCTTTTGATAGAACATCTTTTATGTTCTTATGTTGGACCAAGGAGTCCATGGTATCTTTTAAACCACTGACTTGATTTAAAATATATGGGCTGAAGACCCTAACAGGACTGTATACTCTCTTGGTGGCAGTGTTGATTCCTGAGATGATGGGACTCTCAGGAATTCCTGCTTTAAGTAGTAGTTTGAATGTGTTAGCATGAGATACTTGTGGGTTTATAGTTATGATTCATTAGGCAGACTCTTTAAGACTTCTAATTTCCTGTTCCACATAAAGATATAGTTAGTCTATGAAAATTTTTGTTCAACACAGGTTGGGCTGTGGTGATGCATTATTATGTGGATTTGTATAATGGATTTTTTTTTTAAAGAAGCTGAAGATATCAGCAAACAGAAAAACATATTAATACTGATGCCTTTTATTCAGGGTTTGAGGATTATAAGTAGTTTTTTCCCCCTTCAGTTGCAGCGCTGCTGGCTAACTATTCCTTTCCTACATTGATGACTCCAAAGAATCTGTTAATGTTTGTCAGCATGTGTTTTTAGGGGATAATCCTTTGACTGACTAATTGATTGATCAATTTTATGCTGCTTCTCCAGGGGAATCTGCCCAAGGTGGCATACAAAACAAAACACAGAAGCATAAACAAATAAATTTGTCAATTAAAACTCAGCATTAGAAACCCAACCAGAGCATAAAATATACTTAGGCTGCGGGCACACGAGCAGGAAAATGCGGCGGCGGGGGGGGGGAGCATGGCTGTTTGCCCCGGGGCTAAAAACCGCACGGTTGCGTGAGTAGACCTACCGTGGAGGTCCCGTTGAGGTCCTGTGGTAGGGGAGAGGTGCCAATCACTCCACAGTCCTGTGGCGTGGCAAAGAAGTGGGGTGCGGGGCAAACGGGGTTGGTTTTTTTAAAAAAACTCAAATGTGCGCATGCTCCCTTGGGTGCTTGTGTGCATCCATGGAGACTTTGGGGGGGAAAGCCCCTTTTTGTGAGGGGACATGGGCGGGTGCCGGAACTACCACCGGAAACGCGATCAGACGCCCACCCTTGCCCCACGGTTTCAGGAAACTAGTACCTCCGAGGTACCAGTTTTTTACCGCGTGTCTTCCGTGGGAAGCCTCGGGTTCACCACGGGAGCTCGACGCTTCCCAGATGGGGTGGTGAGATCGTGCTCGGAAAATCCGCCTATCTTCCGTCCCTCTAGCGTGCCTAATGCTCCGTGTGACCGCAGCCATCATTAAGCAACTTAAAGTTAGTAACAATTTTCAGGCTTAAAACAACAATAAAATGGTGTTTAAATATCAACTCTTTAATAAAAAGCCTAGGGAAACAATAAAGTTTTGGCCTGGTGCCTAAAAGAGTAACATAGGCACCAGGCAAACCTCAAGGAGGACATTCCACAGGCATGGTGCAACAACTGAAAAGGCCTTGTTTCTGGCTGCCACCTGCCTCACCTCTGGTGGCAGGGACATGGCCAGCAGAGCTCAAGAGGAAGATCTTAATGATCAGGCTCACTGCAAAGTTCAAGTCACTTTGGAAAGGACTTTGAGAAAGGAAGGGTTCCAGCTGTTTGACAAGGACTGATTTACCGAAAAAATTCAGGCATTTGATTAATTTTTGTTGACTTTTTAATGCCGAACCTAGCCTTTGGTCATCTGTTAGAACTGTTTTTCTTAAATTGCCTAAAGTTTAAAGTTCAAAAATTGCATTGTAGCTGTGTTTGAGATCCACTGCAGAAGTCTAGACTTCCTAAATTCTTCAGATTACATCAAGATTTGCAGCTTTACAAATGCTGAGAAACCAATACTCTGTTAAGGAATGGAGAGCCAGTTTGGTGTAGTGGTTAAGAGCGGTGGACTCTAATCTGGAGAACTGGGTTCGATTCCCCACTCCTCTACATGAGGCCAGCTACGTGACCTTGGGCCAGTCAGTTCTTTCAGAGATATCTCAACTCCTAAAAACAACTGTAAAGGTAAAGTTTTCCCTTGCTTGAAAGCTAGTCGAATCTGACTCTAGGGAGTGGTGCTCAGCTCCGTTTCCAAGCCGAAGAGCCAGTGCTGTCCAAAGAGGTTTCTGTGGTCATGTGGCCAGCATGACTAAACACTGAGGTGCACAGAACGCTGTTTCCTTTCCACTGAAGCTGTACCTATTTATCTACTTGCAATTTCTTGCTTTCAAACTGCAAGGTTGGCAGGAGCTGGGGCCAGAGACAGGAGCTCACTCTGTCATGCGGCACGAGGGTATTGAACTGCTTCTGCCTTGTAGTTTTAAACAAATATACCCTCTTGAAATTCTCAGGATTTCTGCAATAATATGTTCACTTCAAACAACCAGAATTATCATTAATCTATGGCATTCAGCATAATGGTAGAATTTTACTTGGGTAAAGAAAACATATGATGAATTAATAGGACTTTTTCTCTTGAAGATCTGCAAGAAAGGATGGGATTCTCTTTATGCAGCTTCTAAAACATCACGCTGGCAAATTATTGAGTTCCTGAGCTGCATTGCTTTGCACATTTTTTTTCTGTAAGAAAAGTGTTCTTTTATCCTTTGCTTTACTGTATTACTTTTCAAGATACAAATCTCCTTCAAACACATTTCTGAGTGCATTAAGATGAGCACTTTAAGAAATATAGCATCCATTTGGTGTAGCACAACTGGTACACCTGAAATGATGGGCAAACGATTTCTTTTAGTTCAAACATAAAAGTAAAACACACGGACACACACGCATGGCTTTTTCAGGCAATATCACATGGCACATTAGCAGAATGATGTTCATTAGCACTGCTAAAGCAAAAGGTTAGTCTGCCATTTTCATCTTGAAGGCTGACCTCAAAAGATTATAACCTGCCTTTTATGAAGTAATGAGGCACAATGTCCTCAAATCCCTACCCCAAAATGACTGACAACATTTTGAACCTACAGGTGTGACCCTTGCATTGTTATTTTTTGCAGTCAAGCAAATTAAATGAATGTCCCTGAAATGTAACTACTTCTGACAACAGTCCAATGGACTCTTTTATCTATAAGCCCTCTCAAACAGCTGTGCTAATCTTCATAACACCAATTAATTCATGCTGCACTGGAAGATTCCAGGTGGCACAAAATGCAATGACTTGCTTCCTGATGGTATGACAGCAGGTTTTATTACCACTCCACAGTCTGTACTGAGCCCAATTTAAGATTTCAGTGTTAACTTATTCTACCTAAGTGCCTTGGAATGCTTGTATCTTCCTCACATCCTACTTCCTCACATCCTACCTGGATCTTTACTGTTTTCTAGAGTGAAGCACCTTTTTGGTGATAACCTCCATGCGCCTAACAAGGTTGGATCATTTCGAAGAGCAGATGAGGTGGTAAAATTTGCCCTGTATGGTGCCACTCAAAGGTCGAATCTGCATTTGCATTTTTAAATCAATTTCGTACTGCTTTGACTCCGTCTTTCTCTATGCTTGTTTCAATGTTGTTTGGAGAAGATTCTTTTAAAGCAGTGCAGAGATGCAATGACAGTGGAACCACCATGAAAGGGCAGACGTGGAAAAGTATGCTAGCACTGTTGAGGTGTGAAAATGACACCAAATGTAGACAGCTTTTTAAAAGATGGTGTCAGAAGGCTGGGACACCGGTGGGAAAGACAAATGCAGATTCGACCAAAAACTGCAGGTGCTGGGGCCTCCATGTTTGAACTCTCTCTCTCTCTCTCTCTCTCTCTCTCTCTCTCTCTCTCACACACACACACACACACACACACACACACACACACACTTCACAAAAAAACTGGAATGTCAAGAAATATATATAAAACCATTCTCCCTGATACCTGTTTTTCTATGTGTAGGACGCTTGTCATATGAGCAGCATTAAAATATCTTTTACCTTACCTCCACCTGTGCTATGAAGTGGTAGAATTTAGAAAAATCTTATCTGCTATTTGTATAGACCAAGCCTAAACAATAACTATTTAGAAGGAGGGAGGAGTTTATTTAATCATGGCACTTTTAACCCACCTTAAAACATTTCTATGTCCCCTTTCCACTTGACTCAAGGTACCCAAGGTGCACAGAATGAGGTAGCCTACCAATCTGCCCCAACTGCTTATTGACTCCATTCTCCATGGGGGATAGGAGGGCAAAACCATTCCTTGCACTACTTTTAGGCAGGAAGTCACAGTCTTTCAATTAAAGTAAATTAGTTTGGACCTTTCTTCCAATTTTAAGGATGTGTGTATAGAGTTCCACAGGACTATATCTTACATTTCTGGATGTCCTTCCAGGATGTCTTACTTTGTTTTGTTTTTTGAAAGCCTGATAGTATTGCTGTGGTTTCCTATGCAAACAGAAAATGAAATATATATTCCAACTATATAAATTGAATGTAAGTAGACATTATTGGTACTGCTTCCCAGTTCAGAAAGTCTTCCGCCAGAAGTCTGACAAAACTCAGTCCTAGTATCATTTTAAATTTTCCCAGACCTTTTTATACAAGGAAGTGTTTGGTGGCTGATGTTAAAGGGGGATTTTTGTAATTGTTCCTAATTTTATATATGCCAGTGTTGGGTTTTATCATGAACTAGGAAAAAGGCCCGTTGTGGAAATAAATACAATGGCCTCTAGAAAGAGGCTCTGGGCAGGTGCCCCGGCCATGAACACTCAGTGTCAATTTGCTGTGGTGACCTCAGCAGGGTATAATGACACTAAATCCACCATTTTCTCCAGAGGAACTGATCTCTGCTACCTAAAGAACAGTTGTAATTTTGAGTGATCTCCAGTCCTCACCTGGAGATTGGCAATGATGGTTCCCCAGAAGGGAATAGTTGGTTTGGAGGGTGGAGTCTATGGCTTTGTACCTGTCTGAGGTCCCACGCCTCCTGAAAACTCACCCTCTTCAGGCTGCATCCCTCACCTCTCCAGGAATTTCCCACCTGGAGTTGGCAACCCTATCTCCTTCCCAGCCAATCATCAACCTACCTTTATTTCCCCCTCACTCTTCAGCTTTCCACCCCCCACACACCTGCAGCCTCTCCCATCTCTGAAGCCCTGACTGCTACGTCACATTGGCTGTCATATGGGGGCCACCTCAGCAGCATATACGGATGGGCCTTCCACTCCCAATGCCTCTTTCAGCATGGACTAATCCTGTGCTGTTTATAATCTCAGTTACTGAAAATAAATGTAGGTTCCCCCTCTCCCCCCTCCATCCTATATCAATTTTTAGATGGCAAAGGCCAAGGATCTTTTGTATTGTACTTCTGCAAAGTGTGGTGCAGACAAAGGAAGCAATGTTGTTATTTTCGAGTCCAGTATCACACCAGAGATTAACAAGATTTTGGGAGCATGAGCTTTCGAGAGTCAAAGCTCCCTTTGTCAGATAGGGGGGCTGATGAATGGAGCTCTGGCTTTTGAAAGTTCATACCCTCTAAAATCTTGTTGGTCTCTAAGGTGCTACTGGACTCAAATCTAGCTGTTCCACCGCAGACCAACACGGCTGCTCTCTGAAACTGTTGTTATTGTCCTTGCCGCAGCAAGGCTTAGACTCTCCCTTATAAATAAAAGCTGAATGGTGGTGGCACTTCTCTAGAACATTCCACACGTTCCAAAATCAGTTCGCTCTCTGATCTGTCATTCAGAGGGTCTCCCTATCCACTGGCTGCTTTGCCTGAGTCCTGCCTCCAACATTCTAAACATTTTGCTGTTCGTCGCCCTTAAATAGCCAGTCAGAACACAGAGGTTATTTGCATATGCAGCCTCATTGGCCTCTGCCTCGGAACACAGAGGTCCTTTGCATATGCGACTTGATTGGCTTTTGCCTCTAACATTCTAAACAGTTTTGCTGTTCTGAGGTAAAATGTGTCCAATCTCCAGGTGAGGCCTGAGATCACTCAGAATTACAACTGCTTTCCAGATGGCAGAGATCAGTTCCCCTGGAGAAAATGGTGGACTCTGTGTCACTATACCCTGCTGAGGTCACCACAGCAAATTGACGCTGAGTGCCCAAGGCTGGGGCACCCACCCAGAGCCTCTTTCTAGAGCTCATTGTATTTATTTCTACAACGGGCCTTATTCTTAGTCAGTAAATAAAACTAGGGAGGCGGGGTCTACAACACAATGATGGCGGATGCCTTTCCCAGCTCTCTGGGGAGGAGTACCGCACAGCAGCGAGGGGGAGAGGTGCCACTGGTTTGGCACCCCCACGGGAGGTCAGGGAGAACTCCCAAGCCATAGGGCTTTTTAGGGTGAGCCTCTTTTCCTGCTTACGGCAGGGAGATGGAGGCTCCCCTCTGCCCTGATGGTCCCTCTCGCTGACTGCGTCCTCTTAGCGAGGCCACAAGCTGTGTCAAGCCGATCAAGCACAGGAAAACTAGCGGAGGAGTGATTAAGAGCATGGTCAAGCTAAAGACCAACAATGAACTGTGAGTTAAGGAGTGAACTCTGAGTGAAAATGAGCGATTTGTCTTCAAAAGCAATAACGTGCTGAGAGAGGGAAGCGATAACGTGCTGAGAGGGAAGCGATAACGTGCTGAGAGAGGGATGCCTCTCAATGCATTTACATAAACAAGGAGGAGGAGAAAGAGAGAAATGATTGTAAACGGATACTTGAAGCGAAATCCCCCCCTGAAACCCCCTAAGCGATTGGAGGGGGGTGCCTCTTTGACGCATTTACATAAACGGAAGAGGGGAGGGGAGAGGGAGAGACAGTTGTAAATGGATACTTCTGAAAGACTTTATTTGTAAGCGTGTAAGCCTGTTGTGGGAGATTTCCATGAGCTTTTAACAGTGTATGCGATTTGCAGAGCCAGGAAGAAAGAGACTTTATTGAAAATAAAATGTTGAAAGGGCAGATACTTTAAAAGAGAGAAGAAGGGTTGACGTCACTGCACTAGTAGCAGAAGCCATCAAGCTGATCTTGGAGCAACTTGCTGGTATTAACCAACAGCTTGCCAAGATAAATCAACAATTTGTGTCTCGGCAGCTCCAGGAGGTGATCGGAGAAAAAATGGAATTGTGGGTTCTCAAAGTGAATGAGATGGACACTAAATTAAACAGCAATCTCAATGAGAAAAGAAGAAAAAGCACAAGAGAAACAGGAAAAATTTACAAGGATTTAACTTCTTCCCTGCGAGTGTTCTTAGAAAGTGTCATCTTAAAGTCTGCTGAGAAAAAAAAGCTGGAGGTGCCCTTCATAATCAAGAAACCATTGAAAAACCACTGGACCCAGAGATCAGAGCAGAAAAGGCTTAAGACTAGCAGTTCTATCCAGGGGTCATTTTGTAGAAAAAGAGCTAGGGGGACTCATTAGCATAACTCATTAGCATATGCCACACCCCCTGACATCACCGGAAGTGTGTCCTCCCCACAGCCGGCAGCGACCTCCAGCGGGCACCAGCAGGGAGCTCCAGGCCCCGCCCTCCCGCACCTAACCCGGGGGGATGGCGTCCCCCCGCGTCCCCCCCCAAATGACCCCTGGTTCTATCCCTTTGGATGGAAGAAGTTTGGGCTGCTGTTATGCCAACTTCTCCAGGAAATTCCTGGAGACCCAATCCAAGTTATCTACCAAGGAAAATTGGGTGTTTGTGGCTGTGCGTAAGTTCTATACCAGTCTATACAGAGGTCGGATGGCGAATGAGACGCTCGCTTATATCCCAGGAAGTGAGACAACACGCTAGTCCTTAAATAAATGTTGTCTTTACTAAAGGTTTTTCATCAGGCATACAAAATCGGAATCATACAAATTCATACAAGCTCCTTAGTTACAATAGTACATTAGAACAATTACAGCATAGAAAATAACAAAAGCATCAAAATGGGGAAGACACAATGGGGCACGGCTATACTCATCTGAGGTCCAGCTGAGGAAGAACTCTCCTCCTTGGAACGCTGGGCAGCCGAAATGCAGCAGCTTGTGAACTCCAAGGCACACAGGTAGGACCAGCCAAACCACGTGTGAGCTCTCTGGGTCGCGACTCCGGAGAACTTAAGTAGTAGAGTCACTTGTAGCACCTTAGTGCACTGCTATGGGAAGGGTGGGTTAACCAGAGAGACAAAGGAGAGTTTCTCCTTAAATAAACTCTTTTTGGGGCATGTGCTATCCAGCCATAAACTATCAAACCCGTCCTCTAAACTATCACTACTGGATGAAGAGGGGGTGACGAGGGGATGACGAAGGGGATGACGCTCTCCTGAGGGGTGGTGGCAATATGTAGATCCTACTCCTACATCAAAGGTGCCTTTTGGCAAGGTGTGAATCTTCCGTTCCCATGGACACCCTCTTGATTTGCAGATCTGGTTCCTGCTCCAAAGCCATAAACGTTATTGTCTTTAGATCTCCAAACCAGATTAAGGGAGTAGGGTCACTTGCTCTTTCCATTCCAAGAATGCCGGGGTTCGCTGGGGATTTTCCATAACTCTCCAAGTGGGTGCAATGGCGCGGTGTCTCCTTTATCCCAATGCAGGACGGGATACCTTCTCCAGGGAAGCACATGGTCCGTATGTGCAAGGCAGCCCCAGGCCAGCCTATGTCTAGGCAAGCATGAGATGCAGAACAAAGCAACACAACCAAACAGCAGTCCCTGAATACACATTGCATAGACACACATACAGCATCACCACTATACAGAAATACAAACATAAGTTCATATAGTTACACTGCAGTGAACGTCTAAGAAGCTATCAAGAATTTAGAGAGTTTTAGTATAGATGTAAAGGCGGAAGGACTTTAAAAATTGCTTTTATGAAGCGAGCTGGAGGAGATGCTCGGGAAATCTTCTCATAACAAGTAACAATCTAACATATAAGCTTAGAAAGACAGGACCTCACAAAGTATATTGTTTATTAACAGTCTTTTATTTTACTAACAGCAGTTTAACATTGAATGATCTCCTAACCTTGGGTATTTAGTTTAGTGTGGGTTATCTTTTTTTTCTCCCTAATTGTAGTCCCCCTATCCCTATTTTTTCTTGGTAGTTTATGTAGTATTATAAAAAAATAAAAAATCCCCTCCGGGGTCTTGAAAAAAATAACTAAAATTAGAAATTTGGTGAATACAGTATAATGCTGGTTTCAGGGGCCCTGCAGCTAACTTAGACTCCTTGAATTTGGTCCCCCAGTACCCTCCCCCACCTGGCAGCCCTGGGAAGGTCTGGAAGACTTCATACAAGCAGACAAGGAGCACATAGAGAAAAGTTAGAGGATTCAGGGCAGATACTTGGCTAGGGAAGAGAGCTAATGGGGAGGGCCATTATTTAAATGGCTTCGGCTGAGTTAAATCAAAGCAAAATGCCTCATAAATCTCTCGGGAGCGCTTATAGCATCACTAAAATAAATGCTCAAATATGTATTTCTTGTGAGATGAAAACCAGTCTTCTGTAGTAAAAAAAAAATTCCACGAACGGAGTGCATCTAATCAAAGATGCTGCATTTCATTAGACTCCATTCTAGCACTTTTAATTGAACAGAGAAAAGAAAGTCCTTCCATCATTTACCAAGTTGCTATCTCCGATATTCCAGCTCTTTTGTGTTTATCTTCCATCTTTTCACAGCATGCGCATATGTCAAACTGCGAAGATATTTCTCTTCAGCAAACTTTTGTTCTGGATGGCAGAAGTTTCAGGCATCTGGGCTGTCAGTTCTGGAGTTGTCATTTGCCCTAACACTTAGACACACCATGCTGATGCACTCCTTGGAAGGCTGCAGCCACCTACTTAAGGGTATGCTTTTCTTTTCTTTTGGAAGTAGCTCTATATACAAATGCATTTTTTTGTTCCTTGATGATGGTCTTCCTTGCAGGGCTCATTTCCTGCCGAAGCGCACAGGAGCAATCCTCCGGTAGTAAGGAACCCAGGGGGTGGGCACATGCAGCAAACCCCACCCCCTGCTCCGAGCAGCCCTTGAGGAGAAAGAAGAAGGAAAGTAAGTAGCCCGCCTGCCTCCCCCCTCGCCTTTGCCAGCCCGTGCCTCTGTGTGGAGCTGGTGGAAGGCCCGCCTGCCTCCCCCCTCACCTTTGCCAGCCCACGCCCAGCTGTGGGACCAAGGGAAAGGCCTGCCCGCCCACCCCTCACCTTTCCCAGCCTGCACTTTCTTTTCCTATTTCCCTTCTTTCCTTCTCTCTCTTTCTTTCCCTTTCCCCCTCCTTCTTTCCTTCTCTCTTTCTTTCTTTCCCCCTTTTCCCCTTCCTTCCTTCCTTCCTTCCTTCCTTCCTTCCTTCCTTCCTTCCTTCCTTCCTTCCTTTCTCTCTCTCTCTTTCTCTCTCTCTTTCTCTCTCTCTTTCTCTCTTTTCCTCCTTTTTCCATTCTCTCTTTTATTCCCTCCTTTCCTTCTCTCCTTCCTTCCCTCTTTCC
>NW_015172737.1:23633-27041 GCF_001447785.1 Gekko japonicus
GTGTTGGACTAGATGGGCCATTGGCCTGATCCAACATTGGCTTCTCTTATGTTCTTATGTAATGTTTATTTAGGTACAAGCTCTCCCTCCTCTGTGAGGGCAGATCTACCCCCCCATAGCTAGCAATCCAAAACAGTCCAGTGGCACCATTAAGACCAAGTGTTATTCATGCACAAGCTCTCCCTCCTGCACGAGGATAGATCTGCACATTCTCCCCCCACCATAGCTAGCAATCCAAAACAGTCCAGTGGAGCCTGAGCGGTGAGTGTTGCCTTCTGACACACTTCCAGTGATGTCAGGAGGTGTGGCATATGCAAATAAGTTATGCTAATGAGCTCCTGCACCTCTTTTTCTATGTAATGACCCGTGCTTCCTTGCAATGATGCCCTCATGAGATTTGTATGCAAGGCAATTCCTATTAGGGTCCCTTAATAGCCTCATGCCCACCAAATTCCAGCACATGGGTCATTGGTGCCCCTATTTTTCTTTGCAAGACAAGATGGCATTGAAAATGAACATGTTTTCTGCTGTATGCTAAAATGCCCATTTATTCATTTGTGCACAAAAAACCCACTCAGTTATGACTGCCTTTCCTAGACCTAATAGATGCAGCTTCCAAAGAGTTTTCAAGCACGAGGTCCACAGACCCTCTCCTGTCTATGCAGCTAAAAAAAAGCTTACAAATAGGCAGAATAATAAGAGCTGCTAAGCATAAAAAAGCAAGAGTCCAGTCGCACCTTATAGACTAACAGAATTTGTGGCAGAGTACCGGCTTTCTGGAGTCACTGCTCCCTTCTTCAGATACAGCTAGATACATTAAATGAGTAAGTAAAAGGTGGGGGGAAACACTCAGCCATAGCTCCTTCTGCTACTGAATCCATATGATCCAAGCCTTTGTGCTCAGTCCCATGGATTCATTCTTCTAGTAGCTGGCTGTACATTTCTCCAATGCCAGGAGTCCTCCATGGATGCAAGAAGAGCCTCCTATAGCAGAAGAAGTCTCCATTCACTGTAGGAAAGTGATGTTATAAGCAGAATGGATCCACAAAAATTATAGTGTGACTAGCCAAAATGAAACTGCCAGCAGCTTAGAAACTGAACACCTTAAATTTGAAAACAGCATACCTTAATTTTGAAAACAGCATCCCGAAATTATGAGATAAAATTCAAATCCCTTTAATTCCTCTGTATGGGATCATTCGGTGCATTGGTTGACCTGATGAATGTAAGCTCATTCTTCTAAAAACACTAAAATACTATTTGTTAGTACAGAAAATTGAAACTACTCCTATTTGCTTTCTAAATAAAAAAAATTCTTCAAAAGGTTCAGCATCTTCTCCTTGGACTCTTTTCACTTTGGGGGCACTCTACGGTTAGACAGTAGATTCCATTCAGTCAGCACAAACTTCTGAAGTGATGTGGGGGGGTGGACAGGGAACAGAGTGTCTGATACCCTGTCTGTTATTAGTGAAGCGTTCACGTTAAAATTGTTTCTGATTTGTAAGGTTCTTGGATGTTCAAGATATGGCTGAAATGACTCAGCCTGTTAAAGTCAATGGGAGATTTACAGTTATTCTTTGTCTGAAAAAAAAATTCTAGTTGTTATGGTCTTGTTCTTGGGAACTGCAAGAAGGCAAGAAAATAAAATACAGAAAAAATGGTAGAAAAAATCTAACACCTATGGAGGTAATAATGATCAGTTTTCAATTTTTTAAAAAATTAACAAAACCAGTGTGGGGTAGAAGCTGGAAATCTCTTGCCAAAGTTGGAGACCTGGCTTCCCTAGTTCAAACCCACATCAGAACTTGGCTAAGGAATGAAGAACCTCATAGGCATCATCTGAGAAAAGAGAAGATTTTCAGCAGTAAAAAGGACCATAGGTCACCCTCCAGTTGCCAGCCTTGAGTTAGCAACCCTAATCTGGGGTTAGGTTTTTGGACCTTAAATTCAGGGGTTCCCCTGTTGCACTGCAATCCAAAATACACAAAACTGTTAAAATCTTTAGTATATGAAGGGCTAAACATGATATTATGTTAAATGCATGACTTCCACCTAACATAGTAAGCAGCATACATTTAGTTTTTTACTTCGCTGTATTGGAGTTCCCGGCCTCCCGGCATTGCCGTTGTATTCTATCTGCTTACCTATGTCCTCACAGCAAAATGTTCTGTATGATCCCACTATCTGCTGGTGGTAGCCAAAGAGATGGAGTAGCAACAGGGGAAACACAGAACATTCTGGAATAGATCCAGAGTTGTTCCTCTACATGTGGAGTTCTAGGAAGGCTTGGAAAAACAGCTGTGCTGATGGGAGGGGTATTATAAAACCATATGAAATGCACTGCTGGATCAGACCAGCAGTCCATCTCATTCAAGATCCTGTTTGTTTGTTTTTTTGCAAAAAAAAATTATTTTCCAAAACTACAAGAAAATAAGGAAAGAGAAACTATAAACTACAGGAAAAAAGTAAAGATAAACCACTAAAAACCCAAGAGGTGGTGGTCATATAGTGATTACAATAACATCGCTTTAAGTAAAAAAAAAAATTGTTACATTGAAGGTGATTGCTAAAGTCACTTAAATAATTCAAGTCCAGGTATTCTGACTTAGTAAAGAGTGATACAAAAGAACGATTAAATATTAAGAAACAAAAATGGTCAGGTTAGAACGGATAAAAGGAAGTACTTCTTCACCCAAAGAGTGATTAACACTTGGAATTCACTGCCACTGGAAGTGGTGGCGGCTACAAGCATGGACGGCTTCAAAAGGGAATTAGATAAGCATATGGAGCAGAGGTCCATCAGTGGCTATTAGCCACAAGGTATAGATAGGGGCTCTGGGGCAAGTGATGCTCTGTCATCTTGGTGCTTGGGGGGGGGGTCAACAGTGGGAGGGCTTCTAATGTCCTGGCCCCACTGCTGGACCTCCTGATGGCACTGGTATTTCTGGCCACTGTGTGACACAGAGTGTTGGACTGGATGGGCCTTTGGCCTGATCCAACATTGGCGTCTCTTATGTTCTTATGTTCTTAAACCACTAGGCCATTCAGGTTTGACCCAGAGCATATCACTGATGAATATACAGTGGAGGTGAACAATAGGTTTGACTAGATTTGATAGACAGAGTGCCTGAAGAAGTATGGATGGAGGTTTATGACATTGTACAGGAGGCAGCAATCAATGCTTTCATAACAGAGTCAATTTTCCCCCTCATCTTTAAATGTGAAGAGTATACCTTCAGGTACAATCCATTTGTAGGAGATGTTATTCTTTCATAGAAACAGGGCCAGGTCTCTGTATTTCTTCCTTTCCCCCCTTATTTCAAAGGGATGTCTTACAAAACTCTTATCTCCTTGCCATCGATTTTAAGGGTAGTTCCATTTGTTGCTTTTAATATCTGATCACTCACA
>NW_015172737.1:33580-38668 GCF_001447785.1 Gekko japonicus
CCTACACACAATACTCTCTACCTCTGGAGGTTGTGGGCTCAGGACATGATCTCTCCTTGGACCGGCCTCTGGCTCTGCTTCAGTCTCTCTCTGTTGCCTAAGCGAGCAGGGAAACTTCCATTCATTCCCCAGTCCAGCCGACTGTGGAGTGGCTGAATTTCTGTTGCCTCCCAGGGTTTCCACCCATCTGGGGCTTGTGGCCTGGACAGGTTGGTCAGCACAGGCAGCAGGATGAAGACTTCCTCCTCCCTGAATGGGCTAGAGTCTATATTGATGCTGCCCCACCCCTTGGGGGCAGTCCCTGTTTCCCCACACTTTTTGGCCTTGGGGCAGCTGAGAACTGTAGGCCAGCAGATGAGGAAGCCCCATTCAACCCACTGAGTGATACCCCTGCAGGCCCCTCTCTGGAACTACAGCTCAATTAAACCTTATGGGGGAACATTTTAAACAAATTATTTATTTATTTAATTATTTGATTTTTATTCCGCCGTCCCTGCCGATGCTGGATCAGGGTGGCTTACGTTAAAAGTCTAAAATATATTAAAACACAAGTGTTTGTTACTACAATACAGCACCATAAAATACAAAAACATATCACAGTACAAGTAAGATAAAGTGCTGGTGCCAGTAATGTCCCCGTGGCCATGATAGGATGGTCTGAAATATGGCCCCCATCAGTTGTCCAGCCCAACAGCAGTTGGTGTTAACAAAAGGGCCTTGACAATCCAGTTGGTATTGTTGGTGTTCTTAGTGGTGGCTCCTAATCGAAGGCCTGGTGGAAGAGCTCTGTTTTACAGGCCCTGCGGAACTGTATAAGGTCCCGCAGGGCCCTGATGTCTTCCAGGAACTCATTCCACAAGTGTGGAGCAGCCATTGAAAAGGCCCTAGTCCTGGTAGAGGCCAGTCTAGCATCTTTTGGTCCAGGGAGGGTCAAACGATTGGCAGCCAGTGCAATGCCTTTAGCACAGGATGGATGTGCTCCCATATGGGAAGACCCATCAACAGCCTGGCCGCTGCATTTTGCACCAGCTGCAGCTTCCAGAGTTGTGACAAGGCCAGCCCCATGTCTCGAAGTGACCATTACGTGGATCACTGTTGCCAGATCATTGTGTTTGAGGAAGGGAACCAGCTGCCTGATCAACCGAAGATGGTAAAAGGCTGCCTCGGCAGTGGCTGCTAGCTGGGCCTCCATCATTAGGGAGGCATCCAGGAGCACTCCCAAACTCCCAACCCTTGGCGCTGGCACCAATGGTGCCCCATTGAAGGCCATTAGTGGGATCCCTGCCCCTGGTCCACTCCAACTCATACACAGGACCTCCATCTTCATTGGATTCAATCTCAATCGGCTCAGTCCAAGCCACCCAGCCACATACTGCAGCACCCGGTCTAGATCTTCTGGGACAGAGTCAGACTGGCCACCCAACAACAGATATAGCTTGGTGTCATCCGCATATTGGTGACACCCTAGCCCATGCCTCTGGGCAATCTGGCCAAAGGGGCGCATATAGATGTTAAATAACATCGGGGAGATGATACCGGAAACGTGCCTTCAGGACATCTGCTCCCCAAGCGCCACCCTTTGTCCCTGATCATGGAGAAAGGAGATGAGCCATTGCAAGGCAAGCCTCTGCACCCCCATGTTAGCAAGGCAGTGGGTCAGTAGCTGATGGTCGACCGTGTCAAACACCGCTGATAGGTCCAACAGCAGCAGCACTACCATCCTGCCTTGACCCGGATGCCTCCGGAGGTCATCTGTGAGGGCAACCAGTGCTGTCTCTGTCCCATGGCCCGGGCGGAAGCCGGACTGGAAAGGGTTCAGCATGGAAGTGTCATCCATAAAGCTCTGCAATTGTATCGCCACCAACCTCTCAATTAATTTGCCCAAATAGGGCAAATTGGACACCGGCCAATAGTTCACCAATTTGGCCAGATCCAAAGATTTTTTTTAAAGAGAGGGTGGACCATCTCTTCCTTGAGTGTCCCCGTGAATAATATCCCTAAGGGCACCTCGAAACCTCACAACCAGCTTTAATTAGCCATGAAAGGCACAGGTCAAGGCTGCATGTGGTTGGGCGTACTCTTGTGAGCAATATGTCAACTTCCTCTAAGCTGAGTGGACTGAAATAATCCAAAATCGAACTAGAAGATGTGCATGGAGCCTTGAGTTCATTCACTGTCTCAACCGTGGCAGGGAGATCGTGGTGGAGCGACAAGACCTTATCTGCAAAATAGCTCACTAAAGCCTCACAGCCAATATCCAATTCCCTATTGTTAGGTCTGCCCTGTGTCAATACTGTTAAAGATTGAATAGTTCTAAACAACTGAGCCGGGTGTGAGCTTGCAGATGCAATTGTAGCCGCGTAGAACTCTCTCTTCGCGGACTTGACTGCCATCTCATAGGATTTTATAAACGTCCTATAAGATGTTCTTGTAGCTTCATCGTGTAATCACTGCCACTGTCTCTCTAGCCATCTTAGTCTCCACTTCATCAGCCGCAGCTCCTGGGTATACCAAGGAGCTAGCCTGTAGCGAGGATGCAGAGAGTGTCTGGGAGCAATCTCGTCAATGGCTGCAGAGAGTCAGCTATGATAGTCCTTCACAAGCTCCTCCAACGAGCTACCAGGGGGCATCGGATCCCACAGAGCCATCTGAAGCCACATAGGATCCATTTGGCTCTGCGGGTGAGCTAAAATATTCTTGCTGCCCAAAACAACCACAGACGGCAGCCATCTTACAAACACAGGTAACTTGCAGTCTGTGAGAGGTCCAAAATCACAGCTTCCACAGCAAGAACCTGGGTCTGGCAGACCCTACTCTGAAGCGCTAACAGCTACACCTAGGGTAGCCAACCTCCAGGTGGAGCCTGAGGATCACTGGGTATCACAACAGAACTCCAGACAACAGATCTCTTCACCCCCCCGGAGAAAATAACTGCTTTGGACAGTGGCGTCTATGGCATTCTGTTCAGCTGAGGCCTCTCCTCTCCCCTCCCCAAACTCTGGCTTTCTCACACTGGCTTCTTTAGACACAGAATAGTCAGGAATTTCTCAAACTGGGCAACCCTAGTCAGGACCGGCCACAATGAGTTCCTCACAACAGCCACTGAGGGGAAAGTTAGTTCCACATAGGAGGCAAGAAGGAGAAGTGTCTTCGTCAAGAGAGAAAGCCATTTGTCAGTAATTCTGATAGGGCACAGTGGCTGAAGGGGGAGTGGGTGGGGAAGAGGAGCAGACCTAGCACCCGGCCAATGGCACGTGAGTACTTTTGAGTGGTGGCTGACGAACCAATGGCTGAAGGAGTGCATTTCACAGCCAATGGGAGAGCTGGAAAGTGCCACTCCACAATTATATATAAGGAGAGATATGACCAAATAAGACTTTGCTAATAAAGATTTTTAGTTGTTATTCTTTATTTTAAAAATAAATAGTGAGAGAAGCTGACTGGAGTAATGTAATTTTTCTATTAATATTTAGAGAATTTTATACTTGTAATTACAGGCCACTCAATCTAACAATGGTTCATCAGAAAGTATTTAAAAAGCCAATACAGAAATCAGTCAACAGTGATTCAGGGAATCAAAGTATCATGCTAATACTAGCCTCTGTCATTATACAGGGAACACATTCCAAACAAATCTTTACTTGTAATACAATTATATGTAAAGATAATTGAAAACACAGCCTATTATCACTGCCCAGGTGACAACATCAAGGGAAGGCCTCAGCCTCTATGCCCTGTTGTTGGCCATCCAGAGGAACTGGTTGGCCACTGTGTGATATAGGATGCTGGACTAGATGGACTATTGGTCTGATCCAGCAGGGCTCTTATGTTCTTATGAAGCAAAATTAAATCTTGCCTCAACAGTCAATGACTTCAAAGAAGCAATACAAAAGAAAATGATATCGTGCCTTCCTCTTAGAAAGTATAGTGAGATTTGTATGTTCAGATCAATTCTTGAATCACAAAGTTTCTCTTAATACTGAAGCATACTCACATTTATATGAGTGTTGTGTGAACACACCTCTGCTTCAGTTGCAGTTGGATCTCATACTGCAAACAGACCCCTTAAACAACTGGAATATGTTCTTTTTTCTTGAGCAACTGTTCTAGACTGTGCTGCAAATGAATGCATTTTCTTGTACTGCTTTCTGCAAATTTCCCTGTTTCTCTCTCTGTCTTGCTAAATAAACTTAACAGAAAAAATAAACCTTACAAAAAGGAGGAGGAGAGAACCAAGTATACTGCCCTAAAGGGAAGGGATGAAGGGAGCTTTGACTTGCGGAAGCGCATATTCCAAAGATCTTGTTGGTCCCTAAGGTGCTACTGGGCTCGGATTTAGCTCTTCTACTGTGGAGCAACACAACTACCCTCAGAAAATATACCGTTCTTATCTCCTTAGAGGAAAGATAGGATAAATTCTTTCCCAGCCTAAACAGACTCAGAAAGACTAGCCTATTTCTGAATCACCATGGATGGGGTTTAAAATCCTGAGTGAAGGGGGTTTTTTTAGTTGTCTTTGCATGACAAATCCCATTATCACCTATCAATAGTAGTTGTATACCCAACAGTCGGCATTTTCTCTCAGTTGTCAACGTGTTCAGGAGCTTTATTTCAAGAAAGGGAATGTATGTACGCTCCTATTCACTAGCACCACATGTAAGTTGATCATTTATAACAGCGGCCTCAGTCATAAAGTTGAATCGCTCCTAATTTTTATGATGTTTAACTGGAATTTTTAAAATGCTCATTAATAAAAATCTATCAATAAAGATACTTCTCTATAGCATTTATTTAGTTTATTGTAATTCATTTAGGCCTTTGCAGTTCGCGCTCTCTCCATTTATCCTCACAACAACCCTGAGCTATAGGCTAGCCTAAAGGTGTGTGATTAGCCCAAGGTCACCCAGCATGCTTCTGTGGCACAGCAAGGATTCAAACCTGGGTCACCCAGATCCCAGTTGAACACTCTAACCACTGAACGACACTTCTCCTTTAGTATTCAGCATATCAGTGCATCGAAACTACCACTAGTTAAGTGTCTAGTAGGTATTCCATGTTATTGTGACTTAGATGTTCTATGACAATAAC
>NW_015172738.1:0-4307 GCF_001447785.1 Gekko japonicus
GGTTGTGTCAGTCTTTTTGGCCAATTCCACTGGATTTCTGGACCTAGAAGGGTGCGCAAGGGGCATGTGCTTCCCCATGCTGAACTGCAGCTGCAGTGCCTGATAACGGACTTGCTCGGGTGGGGATCACCCATGGATGTGTACCCAACTTTTGTGTCATTCCTGCCCAAATCCTGCATCAGGCTCTGAGCCTGAAGTAGAGCCAGTGGAAACAGAAGGGCTTGGCACATCCAGGAGGCTTTGGAGGGCAGGAAGGGCCGAAGCGACTCTATCCCAGGGGTCAGAGCCAGCATCCACGGTCTGCAACCAAGGTCACCTTGGCAGGTAACGTCTTTCCAGCTGGCGTTGATGCTGTCTCAGGCTGACGACATACCTTGTGTCTTCCTTCCCCTCTCTCCCAGGAGGCCTTGCGGTACCACAACCAGACATCCGCGCAGAAGAAACTCTTGGAGTTTGCCAGGCAGTACCTCCAGTCGGATGATGAGGTGAGGGGGGCGGGTCAGAGGACATCACTGGCGGGGGGGCACTTGGAGGAGAGAACTGGGGGAAATCAGGTTCGGGTCCCCCATTCACCCATGAAGCTGGTTGGGTGATCTGTCACTGATTATCAGCTGAACCAGCCACTGAGTGTCGTTGTGGAGGATAAAATGGCAACCCCCCTGGTTCTTCCGGGAGGACAGGTGAAGTAGTCAAGTAACGTTTATTATGATCTGAGATCAGAAAATTCATAACATTCCGATGGTTACGTAACATTAATTACATTCGTTAAAATTAGATACATGTTGTAACTGTAAACATAAACTACTAGGAAAAAGGCCCGTTGTGGAAATAAATACAACGGCCTCTAGAAAGAGGCTCTGGGTGGGTGCCCCGGCCTTGGACACTCAGTGTCAATTTGCTGTGGCGATCTCAGCAGGGTGTAATGACACTGAGTCCACCAATTTCGCCAGAGGAACTGATCTCTGCTACCTAAAGAACAGTTATAATTTTGAGTGATCTCCAGTCCTCATTTGGAGATTGGCAACGATGATTCCCCAGAAGGGAATGGTTGGTTTGGAGGGTGGAGTCTATGGCTTTGTACCTGTCCGAGGTCCCACGCCTCCTGAAACCTCACCCTCTCCAGGCTCCATCCCTCACATCTCCAGGAATTTCCCACCTGGAGTTGTCAACCCTTCCCAGCCAATCATCAACCTACCTTTATTTCCCCCTCACTCTTCAGCTTTCCACCCCGCACACCCCACACCTGCACCCTCTCCCATGCTCTAAAGCCTGGACTGCTACATCACATTGGCTGTCATACAGGGGCCACCTCAGCAGCATATAAGGATACAGAGCCCACCATTTTCTCCAGGGGAACTGATCTCTGCCATCTGGAAAGCAGTTGTAATTCTGAGTGATCTCCAGCCCTCACCTGGAGACTGGACGCCAGGGCGCCAACCAATTCAGGAGCGTGTGGAATGTTCTAGAGAAGTGCCACCACCATTCGGCTTTTATATATAAGGGAGATTATGCTAGTTAAAATTTGTTAAAATGTACCCTATCCTTGTATCTGATTCTGCGGGCCTGAGCAGAAATCTCCTGCTTTAAATATAATATCCTTATGAATTACTATGAATTTTCTTATTCTTATAACAGTCATCGACCAATGACACACACAAGTCTATCGGTACTAAAACCTACAAATCTATCAAGAGATACTACCGTTAAAACACCTCCATATTAAAAAGCATTGTTCCAATATAAATAGTGTTTTGATATATGGGAATCAACCTTTGGTAATAGCGCCACTAAGACTGCACCGCGAAAGAAGCTTCCTATAATTTAAAACTGTACTTCTGTTTGATTACTTGGGCGCAAAATCTAGCTGTCACTCTGGTGATTGTTGGTATTTTATCTGCCAACAATTTCCCCACAATCATCTTGTTAGTTCGCCCCTAACTGGCTTCAAAATAGGGAGGATTGTCTTGTCCCTAGCTTCTTTATAGAAGGGACAATGGATAAAAATATGATCTTCGACGTGGTCTCTGTGCTTCACACCCATGGGATCTAGTGTGCACGCGCTGGATCGATCGGCATTGTAGCAAGCTCTTAACGGATTTTCGCACCCAGACCTCGGGCATGCGCAGGAACCCCACCGCGCATGCCCAGAGGGGTGGGCACGAACATCCCTCCAATTCCTTTCTTACCGCTGCGTTAGAAAGACCTTTTCTTCGTCGGTCCGATCGGTTCTCTTTTTTGGCTATTTGCCTCACGGCTCTTCGGATTATTTTCTTCAGTTTTCTTCTTTTTTCTTAGCCTTTCTTCATTTGTTCTTCAAAAAAAAAATTAAAAAATTGTTTTTTGTTGAGGGGAAAGTTGCCGGTTTACCTCAGTTTAGCCTTCGGGCTCCCCCCCCCCAAAAGCCCCTTCTTTCTTCTCCCTTTTAAAATTTTTATGGAGAAGAAGTGGGGCTTTTTCAACCGCTGCAGGGGTTGCAGCAGTAAACTAGCTCCACCTGACCGCCACATCCTGTGTATTTTTTGTTTGGGGGAGTCCCACCAACCTGAGTCTTGTCGGCACTGTGCTAGGTTTTCGAACCAGACACGAAAAAACCAAGCTGTGTGCCTTAAAGTGGCGCTTCTTGAGTCGGCATTACATCCTCCCTCAGTGATGGAGTCCGAGAGACCATCGACATTGACGGCTCCAGCATCGAGGCCTGCCTCCGACATCGCCCAACCGACATCAAAGCCACTGGCATCAAAGGTGCAATCCTCCGCTTCCACGCCAGTGAAGAAGAAGTCCAAGTCAAGTAAGGAGCTTAAGTCCGCAAAAAAGGGCTCTAAGTCCCTAAAGGCAGCAAAGAAGGGGAAGGTAGTGGTGTCTGCACTGGGTGATGCCCCTAAAGTGCCCCCCGCTCCAACAGTAGTATCGGCATCGGAGGCTCATCCCACTCCACCAATACCGACCATTCAGCTCCTGGACTCCCCTATACAACAACTGGAGCATCCTTACTCTGATATCGAGACAGTGGAGAAGGATGCAGAGCCTTCCCCCTCTCCTTCTCTGTCCTCGACATATCAACGGCGTCAGAGGCTTCCGACATCGATTCACATCGGAATCAACATGCCTCTAGCAGCACACAGCGTCACCCTCCACATCTGCTTCTACGTCTGCTTGTCGAACCTGTCGATATTGATGACCGAGTTTATAGGGACTGCTCTCAAGGGCATGTTTTGTCCCCGAGACGTACCCGATCCAGACGTCAATCCCCCTGAGTCTTTCTCCCACCACCACCACCTCTGTCTTGAGATCAACGCCAACTGAGGTATCTCTATGGGGGCTATCCACCATCCATGCCCTGGTTGACTCCGGCGGGCTATTCCGACTGGGATCGTTACTCGACCCACTCTGCTCACAGATCACGGTCACCCTACAGATCTAGACCTTCAGCATCTCTGTCTCATCCTCCGGCCGATGACCCTTCCCACCATAATCTGGAACTCAGTCGTCCTCCCAACCCCCAAGTTGTTCCACCAAAGATTATAACAAGTCAAACGGAAGTCACTCCGGTTCAAATGCCAGATCAGGGCTCCTCTGATTCTGCAGAAGAGGATTCTGATATGGAAGCCTCTGAGGTCAACACCTCTCCTGACCTCAAGTCTCCTAACCAAACTGTTGCAGATGATCTACCTATATCCCCATCTGACAATCTCACTTCCTTTGCAGACCTTGTCAAGAGAATGGCCCATTCTTTAGGCCTCTCAGTCGTACAACAACAACCACAGGTTACAGATGCCGTTTTCGATATCGTGCAACTGGATACCTCCACTACCATAGCACTGCCCATGTCTACGGTCCTTTTACAAGCTACGAAAGCACCATGGGAGAAACCTTCCTCAGCCCCAGTGTCAACACGATGCCTGGATCACATGTATAGAGTACAGGAGACTGGAGCCGAATTTTTGTTCTCCCACCCTCAGCCAAATTCGATGGTTGTAACATCCTCGTCCAAATCAAAACGAACACACTCTGCACCTTCTGACAGGGCAAGTAGAAAATTAGGCGTGTTTGGAAGACGCTTTTACTCCACGGGAGCGTTGGGAATAAAAACAACAAATTACTTAGCCTGCATGAGCAGGTATCAATACGCTCTGTGGGAAAGGTTTTCTGAACTCCTGACTCATCTCCCCAAAGACAAGCTTCAGGCAGCCAGAGTTATTCAGAAGGAAGGCATGGTACTTGCGAAGCAACAGATCAGTACTTCAAAACAGGCCCTAGATGCTTCCTCAAGAACAGTGGCCTCAGCAATAGCTCTAAGACGGCATTCC
>NW_015172738.1:4799-9218 GCF_001447785.1 Gekko japonicus
CCTTCCCCACCTCTCCTAGAGGAGGTGTCTGTCCTTCTGCACAAAGGAGCCATCAAGCCAGTACCACCATCTCTACAAGGGAAGGGGTTCTATTCCCACTATTTTACAGTTCCAAAGCAAGATGGAGGCGTTCGACCAATTTTAGACCTAAGTGCATTGAACTGCTATGTGACCTACCACCGCTTCCGCATGGTGTCCTTGCAGCAGATTATGTCACTCCTGCAGAGAAACGTCTGGATGGCCACCCTCGACCTCCAAGACGCGTACTCCCACCTCACCATCCACCCCTCCCACCGCCAATACCTACACTTCGCAATTGGTCAACAACATTACCAATATGCAGCCCTGCCATTCGGCCTTTCAAACGCCCCAAGAGTCTTCACAAAGACTATGATTATCGTTGCAGCCTTCCTCCGTCTCAAGGGTATCTCCATCTACCCGTACATCGACGATTGGCTCCTGGTAGCATCCTCCAAGGACGCCCTGGTCTCAAACATCAATGAGACACTGGCACTCCTGGAGAACCTGGGCCTACAAGTCAGTAAGGAAAAGAAAATACAGTACATTGGTGCCCTACTAGATTCCAAGACATGCATGGCTTACCTGCCACAAAACAGGGCGGCAGACATCATTTCCCTAGTTAATGTCGTCCGTACCCAGCCTTCAGTCACGGCTTTCCAAATACAGAGGCTACTCGGCCTTATGGCCGCAACTACGTCGGTCCTGGTCTTTGCCAGATTAAAAATGCGTCACCTACAACTGTGGTTTATCCGCAAGTTCGTCCCAACGGAGAGCGCACATACCACAGCCCTAACCCCTCCTCCCAACATACAAGTCTCTTTACTTTGGTGGACTGTCCTTTCCAATCTCTTCCAGGAAGCACCTTTCCATTGCCCATCACCCCAGATCACCCTAAGCACGGATGCCTCCCTGTCAGGCTGGGGTGCCCACATGATGGGTCTTTGTGTCGGAGGCAAGTGGAACACTCACGAACAAAAACGGCACATAAACTTCCTGGAACTGCTTGCAATACAGTTCGCTGTCAAGAGTTTCCTACCAATAATCAAGGGGAAATGTGTTACAGTCCTCACGGACAACACCACTGCACTCAGTTATGTCAACAAGCAAGGAGGCATGGTCTCCCTATGCCTTTGCAACCTTGCCATCCAGTTGTGGGACCTTTGCATTGCCCACGAGGTCTTCTTAGTAGCCACGCACATCCCAGGGCACAGGAATGTGCAGGCAGATCATCTAAGTCGAGCAGGACTCAGTCTCCACGAGTGGGAACTGAACCCAACCTACCTCCTCCCACTCTTCCGCAAGTGGGGAGTTCCCCAAGTCGATGTCTTTGCCACCAGAACCAACAAAAAGTGTCCTCTGTTCTGCAGCTGAGGCGGCGGGGACCCACAGTTTCTAGGGGATGGTCTCCTCTGTCTGTGGTCCAGGGAACGTCTCTACCTCTTCCCTCCACTACCCCTGCTTCTGAGAGTGGTCTGCAAAATCATTAGCGACGGAGCGGACTGCATCCTGATAACCCCGTGGTGGCCGAGGCAGCCATGGTTCTCGACCATCCACGATCTTATCAGCAGGGGTCTACCACCAATTTCTTCCAGCACAGGACCTCCTCTTCCTATCCGACTCCCCGTTCCTCTACCACGACATGCCATGGAAGAAGTTGACGGCCTGGAGAATAGCGTCAACAGCTTTTCCACCCGCGTAGCAAACGTTTTGCTAAACGCGAGAAAGCCTACTGCGCGGAAATCCTACCATTACAAATGGCAAAAGTTCTGTTCCTCCTTGAGTGACAATGCCCCTCGAGCCACCTCCATGAGTCTCAAGAAAGTTTTCGAATTCCTCCTGTCCCTCGCTGACTCGGGACTTTCTCACTCCTCGTTAAGAGTTTATTTGGCAGCACTTTCGGCCTACCATGTTCAAGTTGACAGATGCACACTGTTTTCGCATCTGCTTTCAAAACATTTTTAAAGGGACTGTTGCACCTCTACCCTCCCATCAAAACTCCTGTCATTCCCTGGAACCTTCCTCTAGTTCTTCGTCACCTCACGAGGAAACTCTTTGAACCACTCGCAACTTGCGACCTGAAATTCCTGTCATGGAAGAGGGCCTTTCTGGTTGCTGTCACCTCTGTGAGGCAAGTTGGAGAAATACTGGCTTTCAGACATGACACGCCTTACTTGTCCTTTTCACCAGACGGTGTCTGCCTCGTACCTGACATCTCGTTCCTGCCAAAGGTAGTGTCAGAATTCCACCTACAGGCAGAGGTCTTCCTTCCGGATTTCTTCCTGGCTCCGACATCCTCAGAGGACAGACTGTTACACACCTTGGATGTGAAGTGTGCGCTCCTGTTCTACCTGAACAGAACCCGCCCAACGAGATGTGACTCCCAACTGTTCATCTCCTACGCACCAGCAAGGCTGGGGACTCGCATCATGGCTCAACGCCTCTCAAAGTGGATTGCAGGGCTCATCCGCCTCTGCTACCTGATCGCCAAACAGCCATTGCCTGGCCCTATCAAGGCCCATTCAACCTGAGCTGTTGCAGCTTCCACTGCCTTCCTCCAGGGAGTTCCATTAACGGACATTTGCAAAGCCGCTACGTGGGCTATGCCTAATACCTTCATAAGGCACTACGCCCTAGTCATCCGAAAGAACTCTAGTTCCAACATGGGACGTCACATTTTATCTTCGGCTACGCAGTAAGTACCTGCCAGCACCCTCCTCCAGGTAGGCCACTGCTCGCTAATCTACCATGGGTGTGAAGCACAGAGACCACGTCGAAGATAAACAAGTTGCTTACCTGTAACTGATGATCTTCGAGTGGTCATCTGTGCATTCACACCACCCGCCCTCCTTCCCCACTGCTGTCAGCTTCTACATTTTTTATAGGGGTTGATTAGCGGCGGTTCGAAGGAACTGGTGGGATGTCCGCACCCACCCCTCTGGGCATGCACGGTGGGGTTCCTGTGCATGCCGGAGGTCTGGGCGCGAAAATCCGTTAAGAGCTTGCTACAATGCCGATCGATCCAGCATGTGTGCACTAGATCCCATGGGTGTGAATGCACAGATGACCACTCGAAGATCATCAGTTACAGGTAAGCAACCTGCTTTTCCAGTGTTTCCACCTCACCGATAGGGCATGTGCAGATTCTTTTGCTATATGGAATCTGTCGATATCTCCCTTCTGTTACCTTAGATGGCATAACATCACACCTGGAAAGAGTAAGAGCCCTTCTGTATGGAGGGTATTCTATGTTTTTAAGATATTGGGCCATATTCATAGTGTAACTATCTTTTCCAGGCACCCTAAAGTTTGGATTTCGTATCAGGTCTTGCTGGCGTTCAATGTCACAGACCCTTTGCTTGATTAAAGATCTCGCAGCATTAATATTTTGGGTCAACAGATCATCAAGAGAAAAACCTATACACTTAAAGTCAGGTGAAGTAGAAACATGATAGGTTTTCAGCCTTGGTTTGGAACTCCAAATGTAGCAGGGCTAAATTGGACTACTTGGGGGGTGGGTCTGTGGCTCAGTGGTAGGGCATCTCCTTGTCATGCAGAAGGTCTCAGGTTCAATCCCCAGCATCTTCAGTGAAAAGGATCAGGTACTGGTTGCTGTGAAACATCTCTGCCTGAATCTCTGGAGAGCGGCTGCCAGTCTGAGCAGACAACACTGACCTTGATGGAGTGATCGTCTGATTTAGCTTAAGGCAGCCAGGGCCGGCCCGAGGTTGTCCTGTGCTCTAGGCGAGTGCAGATGCCAACCTCCCGGCGGGGCCTGGAGACCTCTCCCCCGGAACCAGGCAGACTGGGAGGAGGGTCACCCAGATTAGAGTCCGCGCTCCTAACCACTAATTCCTGGGGGTGGGGAGGCCACCACAATGTTGGCACCACCGCCAGCCTGGAGGAGGGGGGATTGGAGGGGGGTCTCCCGAGGTTCGTCCCTGCGCGCCCTCACTGGCCTTGCCATGCCAGGTGCTGGCTCCCTCCTGCCTGCCTTCGCCGTCGCCGCCGGGGGGCTCCCAGTAGCAGCAGCCTCCTCCTCCGCACAGCCCTGACCTGACCCGCAGCAGCGCCGCCGCCAGCTCCCCATGGCTGGGCGCGCCGGAGTTGCCCCCGTGCCTTGAAAAGGCGAGGAGGCGAGAGAGGCAGGGAGAGAGAGCTTGGGGGGGGGGCCGATCCAGGCCGCAGCAGCAGCGCCGCCGCCAGCTCGCCTCCCAATGGCCAGGCTCGCCAGAGTTCCCCCGTGCCTTGAAAAGGCGAGGAGGAGAGAGAGGCGGGGAGAGAGAGTTTGTGGAGGGGGGGCGATCCAGGTCACAGCAGCAGCGCCGCCGCTGGCTTGGCTCTCCATGGCCAGGCGCGCCGGAGTTGCCTTGAAAAGGTGGGGGGGGGGAGGAGGATTTA
>NW_015172738.1:9412-38302 GCF_001447785.1 Gekko japonicus
GGAGCGCGTTGGAGGGGATGCTGACGGCCAGCCCCATCCCAGTGCTGCCCATCCTGTGCGCCCCGCCGCTGCCGTTCCCGCTGCCCAGCCCCGTTGCCCCGCCGCGGACACCCAGGAGTGCCTGGATGGCGTGCAATCTGGGGAAAGGCGGCTGTTGGTTGGGGGCGGCCTCTCCGAGTCCGGGCAAGTGGTTGGCTCTGAGGCCCCGCCCCCCTGGCATGCGGCGCCGGAGGGGAGGGAGGCAGGAAGGAAGGCAGGCGGGCGGGCGGGAGGCGGAGCGGAGGCCTCAGAAGGTGGTGGCGAAGCTGGCGGCGGCTGGCCGGTCAAGGGGGCGCCGCTGTGCTTGGCTCCTGCGGCCGTCCCTGCCTCTCCTCCCGCACCCTAAGGGCCGACCCGCGCTCTAGGCGAACGCCTAGTTCGCCTAGCGGGTGAGCCGGCCCTGAAGGCAGCTTCACGTGCTTATGGGTATGAGCCAGCATGATGTCGTGGTTAAGAGCGGTGGACTCTAATCTGGAGAGCTGGGTTCGAATCTTCACTTCTCCATGTGAAGCCTGCTAGGTGACCTTGGGCCAGTCACAGTTCTCTCTGAACTCTCTCAGCTCCGCCCGCCTCACAAAGTGCCTGTTGTGGGGAGAGGGAGGGAAAGGTGGTTTTAAGCTGCTTTGAGACTCCAAAAGGTAGAGAAAAGCAGAGTATAAAAACCATCTCTTCTTCTTTTTCTATTCTTCTTCGGATATGGGAGACTTTTGTGGGCTATTTATGCAAAAGAACAAAGGTTGAGTCCAGTGGCATCGTTAAGACCAACTAAGTTTAATTCAGGGTTATAAGCATTTATGGGCATACACAGTATTTGGGGGAGTGTGCGTGCACACGAAAGCTTATGCCCAGAATTAAACTTTATTAGTCTTAAAGGTGCCACTGGACTCAAACTTTGTTCTGTTGCCTCAGACCAACACAGCTACCCACCTGTATTTATACAAAAGTGTTTCCTTCGACCCTGCTCCACAAAGTGCTTGAGGTAGCCATACCTGGAAACTAGAGGTGGGAAAAAGGGTTCCTAGGACTGCAAGTGAGAAGGGAAGAAAACTAGGAATTTATCTGGATGGCTTAGTTCAGACATCACCACGGTTTAATCATGCTAGCTCTCATTAGTATAGTTGTTTAAATGCAGGCCCCTCCACTAACCGTGGCGAGTTAAGGGCTGTCAAACCAGGGTCCGAAACCATGGCTTGAAGGTGGTCCCTTAACTGTGGTTTCACAGGAGGTACGAATGTGGACATCTTGGCTCAACACTGTAAGTTAAGTAGTCTTTATCGGCATGGAAAAAAATTGATACAAGTCAATACAGTTTAAAAGGTAAGTTAAAACCACAACATACATATACATCAGTGTAAATATAAGATTATTTCTGTGAGATCCTTTGGCGGAAAGAAACTTAGCCACCTTCGCGGCAACATTAGATGAGAAAGCATTCAAAAGTCTACAAACCTTAAATGCATCAGAACAGTTCCTCATCCTCACTAGAACAGAATGTAAATGCATATAACGTAAATCTGTATACAGGTGACAATAGAAAAGAACATGAGTGATTGACTCAACACATTTTTGATTACAAGGGCAGTGTCTGGCTGAGTAGGCTATCTTATTGCATATGCCATTAAAAAAAATAGCAGATGGCATGCCATTACATCTGGCCAACACTGACTTGATCTCCCAACACTGCCCTCCCCAACTCCAAAGATCCCTGGCCGGAGCAAACCCACCTTTGTCAAGGCAAACCAGGGTTTGAGTAACCATTCAATGTCACTGTTTCGGGGGGAATGGGGGGTGACATCACTTTCCACTCCTGGAATATCCCCTCCCCCATCCCCCCGCTGGCAGGCGAAAGGGACCTGGCAACTCGAACGTCACTAGATGCCTGAAATGGATTGTGAAGGTGGTGGGTGTCATAGACCAGTGGTCCTCAACCATATTTGAGCCTGCAGGAACCGTTGGAATTCGGGCACCGCAACAAAATGGCGGCCCCAAAATGGCTACCGCGGGAGGCAGAGCCAGCCATAGAATGCGTGCCACTGCTTACCTTCAGTCATACCATGATGGTCCTTTGTATTGTGATGGCAGCGACTACCAAAGCAACCTTTTAAAAAAACGGGTACAGCCAATCCAATCTCCAGTGGCCAATAGCATCTTCCGGCCCCGCCCACCTTTTAAAAACATTGGGGGGGCACCAGGAAAGGTGTCAGCAAGTGCCATTGTAGACATACAAGGTAAAGGTGAAGGTTTCCCTTGCTCGAAAGCCAGTCGAATCCAACTCTAGGGTGCAGTGCTCATCTCCGTTTCCAAGCCAAAGGGCCAGCGCTGTCTGAAGACGTTTCCATGGTCATATGGCTAAACGCCGAGGCGCACAGAACTCTGTTACCTTCCCACCAAAGCGGTACCCATTTATCTACTTGCAATTTCTTGCTTTCGAACTGCTAGGTTGGCTAGGTTGGCAAGTGCTGGGACCAGAGACGGGAGCTCACTCCGTAATGCAGCACTCAGGTCTTGAACTGCTGAACTACTGACCTTCCAGGCGCAGTTCAGCATCTTAACCACTGACCCACCGCAGCCCCTAGACATACAAACTGGGGGGATATAAACAATCAGGAAAATCCCTACCCACAATGGTGTAGAACTACTGCACTCCAAGATGACAAAAGTAGTGTTCTTAGTCATCTGGTGCCCCAGTTCCTCAGGTTCACGCAGATTTGTTGTTTTGCTTTTTAACTGAATGACAGCATGGAACCTAGTGGCAATCTAGACAGATCCATGGTTCACTGCCTTGATCTGTAGATAACACCTTCATTGCTAGAAGTCCTGCTTGGCTGCCCACCCACCCCTCAGGGCATCATCACATAGGCCATTTTCACAGCCGTAAGGCTAGAAAATTGTGGGGTTCTTTCTTTTTTTTTTTGGTGCCCTATTAGGGATGCCAACCTCCAGGTTGAAACCTAGGGATCTCCCAGAATTACAGCTCGTGCCCAGACAACAGAGATCAGTTCCCGTGGCAGAAATGGAGGCTTGGGAGGGTGGACTCTGTGGCATTGTACCTCATTGAGGTCCTTGTCCTCAAGCCCCACCCCCAAATCTCCAGGAGTTTTCCAACCTGTATCTGGCAACCCTATGCCCTGTGCTGAATTCTGGCAGCCCTGTGCTGAATTCTGCGCCCCCTGCCCCCCTTCTGCACCTTTGCAGTGCGTGCTGCCTGTCAAAACAACACACTGTACCCGCTTGTGAAGCTGTCTTGTGACTGACGGTTCTTTCTCCCCTCAGGCAGAGGTGGGTGACGAGGAGGAGACGGATTCAGGGTCGCCGTTGGACGCCGAGTTCGAGGGGTTCGGGGACTACGAAGAAGGGATCCTGGCCCAGTGGTGGCAGGAGCCGCGATCCAAAGGCGACAGAGCAGACGAAGGTCTCTGAGGGCGAGACGGAGGGTTGGTCCGCATTGCTTGGCCCGGTTTCTGCTCCCTCCCCCAGGACCCGCTCACCTCCCTTCCTCTCGGATGGCTTCCCTCTCCCCCATATTGTGTCTTCCGTGTGCTGCTCCCGCATCCGTGTGGCTCTCTCTGTCTGTCTTTCCGTCCGTCAGTCCGCCTGTCTGTAGATGCTCAGCTTGGCTTCTGAGCTTCTGGCAGTCCCACTCAAGGGATTACACAAGAGTCTGAGACTTGCTGCGGGGAGCTTTCTTCTGATTCCCTGCACATGCACAGCCATGCCGCCCCCTCTGCCCGTTTCTTTTCGGAGTTCCGAGGCTTCCAGGTGGACCGTTGAATGCGTGCTGCATGGATCCTGAAGGTGGGGGCAGCAAGAGAGCACCATTGTGGCATGGCTTCCTTGGAGTATGTTAACAGCATTCAGCAACCTTCCACATCCGGTCTTTGCGCAGGGGGGGGGGGGGGGGGGGGGGGGGGGAGGAAGGGCAGGGCGGAAATCTTCTTTTAACACCTTACTTTTTTGTTTGCAGAGAAGGCCGAGTGAGTGGTACGGTCCTCCCAGCGTCTGCCAGTAAGGGGACATCCCAATTCTCCGTGCCCACCACAGTTTCAGTAGTGGGCTTATCTGGAGCAGGCAGGTGTTCCCCTCCCTGTGTCCCGGCACGTTTCCAGCCCTTCAGGCCGTTCTTATGCTAATGTCCCAGCAAGGCTGGGGAAGTTCCAGCTTGACACCTCCTTGTGCCTAGAACCTTTCATTCCACCCCTGATCGGATTGGTTTGGCACCAACACTGCTGAGCCAATCAAAAGTGCTGTTTGAATATTCCATGGTGCTTCACTTTTAGAATTGCTCTATGAGCAGTCTTGGAAACAAACCTCCAAGCAGTGGCTTCTGACTTTTAACCTCCGCTCGGTCAGCGTGACCTCAGATAGCGACTTTGGCTGGCCACATTAGCCTATGCACAAGCAGCGGTGAGCTATACAACCAGCTTCACCGTGCCACTGACACTCTGTGGGACCAAACGTAAGCCATACTCTCTTGCCCCAAAGCCTTTCCTGTCAGGAACCAGACTCCCAGCATGCTTTGCTCTGGTTCTGACAGGTTCCTTGATAGGTACCGGCTTCTTCCTGACCTGGTTGTCAAAGTGAATAATCATTATGTTCAAACTGACTGGCCAAGTGCCTTTTTAAACCTCAGAGTGCTGCCTTTGTAATATTTTGGGGTTTTTTGGATAATTTAATTTTTTTTGTTTTGCTCTGTACAGATTTTTTTAAAGAAAAAAAATGTTAGCTCAGTTTTAATAAAATACCTCCCAGTTCTTTTACTGCTGCCTTCTGGTTTTTCTCCCCCTACCCTTTTTTATTTGCACATTCTCACTTGAATACAAGGCAAATCACCATCTGTGAAACAATGCATTATAGCATCTGTTGCTTATGAATACCCGGTTCGTCTTGAACATTTTCCAATTGTAGGATGATTTGCATCCAGTTATCCAAATATACTAAACTGTTAGAGTTCATCAAGTAAACCTGCCTAATCATACTTAAATAGTCCTTCAATTTATCCAGCCATTCTTCTTCGTTATGACTTGATGTCTTCTTCCAAAAACCATAGGGCGGAGGTGTCAAACTCATTTGTTACAAGGGCTGGATCTGACATAAATGTCATTTTGTCGGGCCAGGCCATGTGTGCCATAAAACGTAATGCCAGGTACTGGAGATATAAGCTGTATAAAGGACAGCAGCTGGTAAGCTTCAAGTTGGTGTATCCTCATTGCAAGGCCTCATGGGCTGGAAGGGGGTGCAGAGGAAACCCCATATGGGCGGACTGGAGACCCGACAGTGCAGCACTGGGCAGACGCTCCCACGCTGCTTGACTGCTACAGACAAAGTTGTTCTGCCATGCTGAAACCGCGATCAGAGTGGCTCCACCCACTCCCCCCCCCCAGCAGCCTCCTGTTCCCTCCCTTGCACCAGTTGCTTGTGGGCCGCATAAGAGCCCTGGATGGGCCAGTTCCAGCCAGTGTTCCCTCTAAGCTTAGTGTGAGCTAGCTCACAGTTTTTTAGCCTCCGGCTCACACATTTCTGTCTCAGCTCAGGAAGGAGGGCTCCAGAGCAAACTAATTTAGTGCAGCAGCCAAATCGCTTGCTCACAACTTTAACGCCGGTAGCTCACAAAGTAGAATTTTTGCTCACAAGACTCCACAGCTTAGAGGGAACATTGCCCGCGCCTTATGTTTGACACCCCTGTCATAGGGGCTGCTAGAAGCGGATGTAATACTCTTTTATTTCACTCAGAGGTGTCACCTCCTGATTCATCGAGGGATAATTGAAACGGAGTGCCTAGTCCCTTAAATCATACGCAGTTTGACACCACCTGCCAAAACCAAATGCTCTAGAGCAGGGGTCCCCAACGTGGTATTCTTGGGCCCCGGGGCACCCTTTGACACCTTTCTTGGCGCCTGCCAGGTGTTTTTAGAAAATGGGCAGGGTCAGGAAGGGCTTTTGCCCTGCAAAGCTTCTGATTGGCCATTGGAGACTTGACTGGCTGTGCAGATTTTCAGAAATGTCACTTTGACAGCAGCTGCCACCACAGCACGAGGATCTTCACTGTGTGACTGAAGGGAAGCTGTGGCAGCCATTTTGTGGCTGGCTCCCCCTCCTGAGGCAGCCATTTTGTGGCTGTGCGTCCAGCATGCTGGGTTAGAACTCTAAAAGTGCCTGGAGCTGAAAAGGGTTGGGGACCCATGGACTAGAGCCCTCCCACCATATTTTTCCATTTTTCCTCTCCTCTGTAGCCATGATTTCTGGGGCCCTTTGCTTTTTACAGTTTGAACTGCCTAGCAACCTTCCGTGTTTAGGTTTTTCAGTAACTAGAATCCAAATTCTGGAGGAAGAGTTGACGGTGGAGCAAAGAGTTATCACGGGGCACGTTTGAAACCATGAGTATCTTAAAGATCAGTTTACACACGGGCTTTAAATGCCACCTCAAATGATCTGCATGGATTAAATGGAGCGGATCTAAGGCTATAAGCCAAAGATTTTCTCACTGCTTCTAATGTACTTCTAAAGGCACACACTTTGCACACAAAATGTTAAGTTGCTGACTGCGGTACCCTATGGCCCAATGATTCCGTCTCAGTCCATTGATTCAGTAAACTGAGGCTGGAGTAATTCTGCATAGGGTTGTACTGTGGGTGATGGATAAGTCTGCACCAACCAGCCTTAAACTTACCATTTTTGAATAAGCCAAGATAAAGCCAGTGTGTTGGTAGAGCAGGGTTTCCCAGCCTCTGCAGGTGAGTCGTGGGGGCCCCCTCCCTAAGCTGAGTTGATGTTCCCTCTAAGCTGAGTTGATGTGAGGTAGCTCACAGTTCTTTAGTCTCCGGCTCACAGATTTTTGTCTTAGCCCAGGAAGGAGGGCTCCAGAGCAAACTAATTTATGCAGCAGCCAAATCGCCCGCTCACCACTTTAATGCCAGTAGCTCCCAAAGTAGAATTTTTGCTCACAAGACGCTGCAGCTGAGAGGGAGCATCCCTGCCCTTTCCATTGCTCTTTTTTATATTTTGGAAACCAAGATCTGACCCTGGACACAGGATCTTGCATGTCATACATTAGTCGGTATTTTATCTTCCCAGCATGCACATGCTGAGCACGTAAAATGTGTCCGGATGGTTACTAGAGTGAATATGTTGTCGAAGGCTTTCACGGCCGGAGTTCATTAGTTGTAGATTTTTCCGGGCTGTATGGCCATGGTCTTGGCATTGTAGGACCATCCTACAATGCCAAGACCACGGCCATACAGCCCGGAAAATCTACAACTAAAGTTACTAGAGTGAGTTTCTCAGAATCTTAGAAGGGATTAGCGGAACTAATGGAGGAGAAGGAGAGGGTGGTCCCAGGCTGGAATGTAACCTCCGTATGCTGAGGCCATGTGTGTCGCAGTGCCACTTGCTTGGGGGTCACAGTGGGGGCAGCTTTATTTATCAATTAAATTTGTTAATCACCCAATCTCTGCTAATGCAGGGCTCTGGGACATGTACGACATTCATAAAAACATATCAAGATAAAGCGATTAAAAAACAAAACATTAATAACACCTTTCAAACATAACAGATGGCATGTACTAATTTATCCAGTTTCAGACTGCTGGCTATTTGGCGGGCAGGGGAGAGGAGGGCAAGATGTAGTAAGTTTGATGTAGTGGTGTAGTGGAGAGCCAGTTTGGTGTAGTGGTTAAGTGCGTGGACTCTAATCTGGGAGAACCGGGTTTGATTCCCCACTCCTCCACTCGCACCTGCTGGATGACCTGGGGAAAGCCATAGTTCTGATAAGAGTAGTCCTTGAAAAACAGCAGTTTCTGTCAAGAGCTCTCTCAGGCCCACCTCCCTCACAGGGTGTCTTTTGTGGGGAGGGGAAGGGAAAGGAGTTTGTAAGCCGCTCTGAGACACCTTTGGGTAGTGAAGGGCGGGGTATAAATCCAATCTCTTCTTCTAAGTAGCTGCGCCCTTTGCTGGTTTCTCAGACACATCTGGTTAGCCACTGTAGAAAGTTGAGTGCTGAACTAGATCGGTGCCAAGGTCACAATTTGCCCTAGAGCCCCCAATGCCCTTGGGCCAGCCCTGAAAGGGTCACCACATGAAGTAAATTAGTATTTTTTAAAATATGTGTATGAGTGTGTGTGCATGCCCCTGGAGTCACGGCGACCTCTGGTGACTGACCCCTACTGGGGGCCTGGAGGCTATTCAGAGAGGTGGCTGAATGAAGCCTGCCCCCGCCTCCTTACTGTTGGTATTCCAAGGAGGTCTCCCATCCAAGGACTTGCCAGAGTTGACCCTGCTTAGCTTCTGAGATCTGACGAGATTGGGCTTGCCATACCGAGTAAATGTGGATTTGTGCATCACCATACCATATGGGTTGGGAACCATGTGGCTAGAGTGTTAGGGAATTGAGAGACCCAGGTTGAATCCCCTACTCAGTCTTGATGCTTGCAGTGTAACCTTGGGTCAGTCATTTTCTCTGCCCAGCCTACCTGACAGGGTTTGTTGTGAGGACAAGATGGTGGTGGTGGTGGGGGACTCTGTATGCTGCTCTGAGCTCCTTGTAGAAGAGTGCGGTAGGAATGCATAGATAGATGGTTGGGTCTTTCCTCACAGAACTGAGTTACTACAGAACTCAAAAGAAGTCATGTGTTTGATGATACAGGCCCTATGTTGGCCTTGCTTCTTGTTCAGCAGTAGGACACGAGTGCTGATACAGCCCCCCCCCCCCGGGAAAAAAAACACCAAACCAAATATGTGCCCATTCAAATATTTGGGGCTGCAGGTGGGCTAGAGGAGAAGATGCAACTCTGCAGGTTTCTCAAGAAAATGCAAAGGAGAGAAAAGACGAAGAAAAGTAGCTCTTGTGCTTTTGGTGAATGGCAGAACTGTCATTGACAAGTGAAAGGTGGGTGATCAGAAATACTTTGTGATGATTTCGACCAGATCAGAAATGTGGTTTTCTTAGAGAACCTGCCTTTTTCTTCACTGCTACATGCTCTTAGAAATGTCCACTAGGTGGCACCCTTGAGCTTTAACCAGATCAGTTATCTAAGTGTTGCATGTCTTTGTATCCTACTGTAATAATATTTATAATTTTGTATTTATAGCTTGCAGGTGAGAAGAGGTAAGTGATTTTATACTGTGTTTCTGGTGCTTTTGGGATTAAATGCTCTCACCACCCACCCACCTGCCAGTTATTGCTGCAGGTGAAGAGGATTCATTTGCCAGGATCGATGCTATATGTGGACTTTCCGCCCCAAAACAGCATAAGACTCTCTGATCCTGGTTGACAGGAACAGATTTTATAAATAAAAGTCACCTTGATCTGTCTGGTTAAATTTTGACACTGCAGATAACTTTGGGCAAGGCAGGCATGTACTCTAGTGGACAGATTATTGGACTGAAGACACCCAGGGTCAGATGTGGCCATGAATTTCCTGGGCAGGTTTAAATCGCTTTCTCTGTTTCCGCAACCTTTGGTGCAGGTTTGCCTTACAAGGAGAATGCAGTGACTACAGAAATAAGTTCGGTTTAGTAATAATGGAAATCTGGGGACTGGTTCCAAGGTGTGCGTTCATCTCTGGATGATATTAACATAAGAATTATGCTTTTGCATGTGCGAACGGGGACGTCTCAGATCAAGTACAAGAGGTTTTGACCTCATCTCGCAGTACTTCAGAATATGCTGGTGCATCTCCATTCAGAGGCACAATAATCAAATATAAGAGAAATAATACTAAGGTCTTTTAAAATATTTTTCGGGTTCTAATTTCTGCTTAAGGGGGATAGCCAGTGTGGTGTAGTGGTTAAGAGTGGCAGCCTCTAATCTGGGAGAACCGGGTTCGATTCCCCACTTCTCCACATGCAGCCAGCTGGGTGACCTTGGGTTCGTCAAAGTTCTCTGAGAGCTGTTCTTTCAAGGGCACTTCTCAAAAGAGCTCTCTCAGCTCCACCTACCTCTGTTGTGGGGAGGGGAAGGGATAGGAGATTATAAACCACTCTGAGACTCCTTTGGGTAGTGAAGGGCGGGGTATAAATGCAATCTCTTTTTTTCTAGCTGCGGCTCAAGTGGTTAAGACACTGAACTGCAGGCTGTGGAAGGCCAGTAGTCCAGCAGTTTGAGACCTGGGTGCCGCATGACGGAATGAGCTCCCGTCTCTGGTTCCAGCTCCTGCCAACCTAGCAGTTTGAAAGCAAGAAATTGCAAGTAGATAAATAGGGACCACTTCGGTGGGAAGGGAACAGCGTTCCATGCGCCTTGGTGTTTAGTCATGCCGGCCACATGACCACGGAAACGTCAAAGATATGTTGGAATTTGTACGCACCTGTCAAACTTGCGCATTGACTAAACCTAGGGGGGGGAAGCCTCCTGGACTTTTGCATCCTTTGCCTACTCCTTCCAGACCGTGGGAAGTGGTCTCTATGGACTTTATCACTGATCTCCCTGTGAGCAAGGGGAACACTGTTATTTGGGTGGTGGTTGATCTGTTTTCTAAGCAAGCCCATTTTGTTCCTTTCCCTTCACTGCCTACCGCGCAGAGGTTGGCTGCGGCGTTCATGTCTCATGTGGTGAAAATCCATCAATTGCCTACTAAGTTAATTTCTGACAGGGGGACCCAGTTTGTTTCTAAATTTTGGAAGGAACTCCTCGCTATTTTGGGGGTGGAGCAGGGGCTCAGCAGCGCTTATCATCCCGAGATTGACGGCCAAACAGAAAGGGTTAATCAAACTTTGGAACAGTACCTTCGTTGCTTCACTAATTACCAACAAAATGATTGGGCTGATTTGTTACCCCTGGCTGAATATTGTTACAATAACACTGTGCATAGTTCGACTGGCATGTCTCCATACAAGGCTGTCTCTGGGTATGACAGCCCCCCCTTCCTTTCCTGGAGGGGGTCTCTGACCGTCCCGTGGGTGATGCTAATACCTGGTGTTCTTCTCTAAGAACTGCGTGGCCGCTTTTGTGTCAAACTCTCGATGCTGCTAAAGCAGCTTATAAGGCCCAGGCAGACAAGGGTAGGGTGGTGGGATTTGATCTGAAACCTGGGGACCTTGTGTATGTTTCTACTAAAAACATCAAGATGTTGCGCCCTAGCAGAAAACTGGGTTGGAAATTTATTGGGCCGTTCAAGGTGCGCAAGGTGATTAATGATGTTGCTGTTGATGTTGTATTGCCTAAAAATTTGCGTTCTCTGCATTCTGTATTTCACATGAGTTTGCTGAAGAAGGATCCTGGCACCTCTCCATGGAGGCCAACTGTTTCTCCCCCGCCTCCGATCATCCTTGAGGGGGATGAGCATTTTGAAATCGCTGATATCCTTGATTCCAAGCTGAAACGTGGTAAACTCTGGTACCTCATTGAATGGGTTGATTTCGGTCCCCAGCACCGCGAATGGGTGGAAGAAGGGGATATTCGGGCCCCTTACCTGCTTCGTTGTTTCCACAGGAAGTTCCCGGACAAACCGGGAGGTCTCCCGCCCAGCCCGGGAGGTCTCCCGCCCAACCCGGGAGGTGGTGGTTAAAGTGTGTTTTTGAGGGGGCAGTATGTCAGCAAGCTGCCATGGTGTTCTGTGTGACTTCTGGTTGTACATATGTGATCCCTGTCCCTGCCAGCTGACCTATGTGTTTGCCTGCTGTAATGCCAAAGTAAAACAACTGGAGGATGTGAGGGGGAGAGTATGCTTCGCTGCCAGCTTGTTATTTCTCAAGGCTGAGAACTGCACCTGTGTTGTGTCTACTGTTTGCCTGGTTCCCAAGATCTGAGCAAGCAACCGTTTTCTCCTGCCCGCCGGCGGGAACGTTATCCATTGGTTCTGTATCTAACTTGAATCCCTTTATCATGTCTGCCCTAACTGCTGGTCCCCAGTTCTAACAAAGAACGTGTTTGAGTATCTTTCCAATGCTTTGAAATAAACTTTGCTTTCTTTGAAACGTGGATTTATTCTCGATGCTTGGGGATCCAACAGTTGCATTTCCAAATAGTAGCCCTGCTTAGTTTCTGAGATGTGACGGGATCGGGCTAGCCTGGGCTATCCAAGACAGGGCCCTGATGTGCAGCATGGTAGGAGTTGGGTCTTTTACAGGAGAAAGCTCACATATGCAGCTGCCTGAAACCCTATGGAAGAGCAATTGCGGCATCATGATTAGTGCTGAAGTAGGATCTGGGAGACCCGGATCCAAACCCCTTCAGCCATGACTCTGATTGGTTAGCCTTGGGCCAGCCCCTTAGCTCAGCCTACCTGACAGGGTTGTTGTGCAGGTAAAAATGGAGGAGGAGCATCCTCCACCTGTGCCCTGAGCTCATTAGAGGAAAGGTGGGATACCAATGCAGCAGGCAGATGATGAAGTGGGGCCTGCACAGGTAAGGATGGGCTTCTCACGACCCCTAGGGTTGCCAGCCTCCAGGTGGTGGCCGGCAGGGGTCATTTCGTAGAAAAAGAGGTGCAGGCGCTCATTAGCATAACTCATTTGCATGTGCCACACCCCCTGACATCACTGGAAGTGTGTCAGAAGGCAACACCCACAACTCAGGCTCCACTGGACTGTTTTGGATTGCTAGCTATTGGGGGGGGGCATGCAGATCTGTCCTCGCAGAGGAGGGAGAGCTGGTACCGGAATAAAACTTGGTCTTAAAGGTGCCACTGGACTGTTTTGGACTGGGGGGTTGGGAGGGGGCTCTGCAGCTTGCCTGGCTGCTTCTTGCTCTGACTGAGGGCTGCTGGGAGCAGGGGGTGGGGCTTGTTGCATGTGCCCACCAATGTTCCCTCTAAGCTGTGGAGTCTTGTGAGCAAAAAATCCTACTTGGTGAGCGACTGGCATTAAAGTTGTGAGCAAGCAATTTGGCTCCTTCATAAATCAGTTTGCTCTGGAGCTATCTTTCCTGAACTAAGACAAAAATGTGTGAGCCGGAGGCTAAAAAACTGTGCCCGCCCCCTCGGCTCTTCGCTGCCGGAGCTCCGCTCCAGCAGGAAATGACCCCTGGACTGGCTGGAAATCTCCCAGGACTGCAACTGATCTCCAAGCTATGGAGATCCCTTCCCCTAGAGAAACTGGCATCACCATCATCATCATTATTTAAATTTCTGGGTCGCCCAGTCCCTGAGGACACAAGGCTCTGGGGGATTTGCAACAGGTTAAAAACACAATACAAAATTACAGATTAAAATCAACCAGACCAATTATTCTTAATGTAATACTCTCCTGGTGGCATCCATAATTTAATCTAAAACCTACTCTGGGGCTGTTCTTCTGTCTCGCGGGCAGGTTAGGGAGGAGGCCGAAGCAGGCGGAATGGAAGAAAGGAGGGTGCCAGCGATGATGGAAAACCGTCGCCGTCCTCCACCAGAAGACGGACTCTGTGCGATGAGCCCCTCCTCAAACCAGGCTCCACCCCCAAAAAATCCCCAGGAATTTTCCAACTCAGAGTTGGCAATTCTGCCGACCCCTGGATTTTGACACCAAGCTCAATCCCGCATCTGCTGCGTAATATTGAGGCAGCGAGCGGCTTCCTCTTTCTCCCTCCTCAAATCTTCCCTTCTAGTTTCTGCTTGAAGGCCCAGCCCAGCTCCGCTCTGCCCGAAGCCCTTTGGCACAATCTGGCCTTGTTTGCCTCCCTGTCACGTGATCAGGGTGCTCCGTCTGTTGCCAGCACCCGCCTAGTAACCGTGGGCCACACCTTGGCAACAGGTTTATAAATGTTCCAGAGACTCAGGTGTGCTGGGGAGAACCGCCTCGATGCTCTCATGACTCGCTGTGGTGTCCCGGCCCCTCCCGAGGGTGGGTGACCTCACCCAGTTCCAGTCGCAAAAGCATTCCAGCTGCACGGACAAGCCCTGGCACCCCCCAAGCGGGCCGTCTCACACCCTCCCAGGGAGACGGGCCTGGGAACTAGAGTTCCTCGGACGGGGTGCCGGAAAAAGGCCTCAGCAAACTGGATTGGCAGCTCTTGTGGAAAGCATTAAAATCCCTTCTGCGTTGTGCCAGCGTCAAAGGCAGCAGTGCTAAAGACACTTCCCGGGGAGTCAGCCCCATGGGGTAACATGGGACCTGCTTCTGAGTAGACCTCCCTAGGATTGCTTGCCAAATAAGTCGTTTAAGGTGACCTTGTGGGAAAAGCAGACTCATACTGGTGCTGCCGACGCATGGTTGCAAAAAACAACAACGTGGCACCTGGGACTGGATGCTCCAGAGCATGTGCAGAGTCCTACTGGGAGACTGGAACACAAGGCTCCCAGGCAAAATGCCCCTACGCATGGATCGAGTGCCTTTCTTTCATGAATGGGGAGTTTCTTTCCGAGTGTGCTGTGGAATATGTATATCTTTCCCTGCTCGGATCCGCCCGGGATTGTGGGCAGGGGCTGGGTGGGTGGGTGGGAGGGTGGAACACGATGGTATTTGGGGACACTGCAGATGCAACCCTGTCACCCACGGTAACTCCTTAGGGCTCGGGTGCTATCTGGGACAAGCGAACGCACCCTTGTTAACCGCAAGACCCGCTTAGCTTGAACAGCGGTGAGGGACAGGCGGGCCTTTCAGGCTCTTTTCCCACCCAGATGTTTCCGATCGCAGCCTCCAATTTTGACCAGGAACCCAAAATCCTGACTGGGTCCATCAAATCCTGCCTGGCTCTCCAGCACAATCTCTGAATAAGGTAAACAGAAGCAGCAGTCCTCTGTCACTTCAAAAGCTGGTTTTCATCATTCTCACCTCAGTTTCTGTGGGCTGGAGCCCCCCGTCAGACACATGTAAAAGGCGCTTGCGAGGCTAGGGTGGCTAACCCCACCCATAAGTCTTCCTCTTCCTAAATAGCTCCAGGCAATATCTGGAGATCTCCCACTGTTTCTGAGCCAGTTTGGTGTAGTGGTTAGTTGCGCAGACTCTAATCTGGGAGAAGTGGGTTTGATTCCCCATTTCTCCACATGCAGCTGCTGGTGTGATCTTGGGTCAGTCACAAGTTCTCTCAGAGCTGTTCTCTCATGAACAGTCCTTGAAAAAGCTCTCTCAGCCCCACCTCCCTCACAGGATGTCTGTTGTGGGGAGGGGAAGGGAAAGGAGATTGTAAGCAGCTCTGAGACTCTGAGTGAAGAGCGGGGTATAAATCCAATCATCATAATCTCCTCCTCTTCTCCTCCTCTTCTTCTTCTTCTCCTCCTCCTCCTCTCCTCCTCCTCCTCTTCTGCTTCGCAATCAAACACCCCTTCTCCAGGCCAGCTCAAAGGTTTTTGATGCTATGGGCAGCCCATGACTTTGAGGTCTTCCCCTCATCCCCATCACAAACTGGTGCACATGGAACTGGGCAGGCATGGAACCACCACCTGCTCTCCCTCGCTCCTTCCTTCCATTGGGGGGAGAGGCAGGCTGAGAATGCACCCTGTGGCTGATCATGTGGTCACCTGGGTGGCGCTGCTGATATCAGCAATGCTTCCTAGGGCTGCCACTCACTGCAGCAGATCCAGCTCCAGCTGGAACCTGCCCTTCTTTTAGCACAGAGCCCTAGGCGATGGCCCAGGTCTGCCTTGTGGACAGGTTAGATGTAACACACACACCCGCCCTGGAAATGTTACTTGAACCTTTGATGGAGCCTCTGGCACATGACGGAGTGAGCTCCCGTCTCTGGCCCCAGCTCCTGCCAACCTAGCAGTTTGAAAACAAGAAATTGCAAGAAGATAAATAGGTACCCCTTTGGTGGGAAGGTAGCAGCACTCCATGTGCCTTGGGGTTTAGGCATGCTGGCCACATGACCATGGAAAATTAGTGTTCAGACAGTGCTGCTTCTTCGGCTTGGAAACGGAGATGAGCACCACCCCCTAGAGTCAGATTCGACTAGCTTTCGAGCAAGGGAAACCTTTTTATGGCTTATGAAAAGAACTTAAGAGAAGCCATGTTGGATCAGGCCAGTGGCCCATCCAGTCCAATACTCTGTGTCACACAGTGGCTAAAACCCAAGTGCCATCAGGAGGTCCACCAGTGGGGCCAGAACTCCAGAAGCCCTCCCACTGTTGCCCCGCCAAGCACCAAGAACACAGAGCATCACTGCCCCAGACAGAGTGTTCCACCTCTATCCTGTGGCTAATAGCCACTGATGGACCTCTGCTCCATATGTTTCTCCGGTCCCCTCTACAAGCTATCTGTGCTTGTAGCTGCCACCACTTCCTGTGGCTTCTTACTAAACAATCTTTAAGCACCCACAATTTGCTTGGTGCCATGCAAAGCAAAGCTATGCTGTAGTGCCTGGGGGTAAAAAGGCTTCTGGATCTGCACTGAATGGGAAGGTGAAGTGTGGGATACGGGAGGTCAGAGCCTTGCAAAGAAGGTGTGAGAGCAGGAAAAGGGATGGTTGGGTGGTAAAATAAGGTGTGATCAGGGTTTGTGTGCGTGCTTGTTTTGGTTTTAAGGAAAGCCTTCCCTGAGAAAGTCCCTTTTGTAGGAGGATGGACTTGGAGGAGGAGGAGGCAGCTTGACAAAACAGAGAAGGGAAAGGACCCAAGAAAGGAGTGGGAGAAGGGGAGAAAAGGACGCTGCAAGCAAAGGTGCCCAATCCAATCAGGATCCAGAGCACTAAGGACTAGAACCTTGAAGACACTTCAAACGATGACGTCACAGATTGGGGTGGGGGGGAGTCCTAGCCATGAGAATAGTGTTACCAATTTCCAGGTGGGGCCTGGAGATCTCCCACTATTACAATTTATCTCCTGGCTACAGAGATCAGTTCCCCAAGAGGAAATGGCTGTTTTGAAGGGTGGGGTCTGTGGAATTATACCTTGCTGAGGTCCCTCCTCTTTCTAAACTTTACCCTCCCCGTGCTCTACCCCCAACATCTCCAGATATTTTTCCACTCAGAGCTGGCAACTTTACATGAGAGGGAAGGCTGGATTTAACAGAGCATTTCTGAACCTACGGAGGAAATGCAACAAGGATCCAGGAAATACGAGTGATCCCTTCTTTAAAATTCAGCCTGGCTACGGGCTTTCTCGACATCCGCATCCTTAGACCAGAAATCCTCACCCTCTATACAACCCAGTGGTGACTGGAATATACTGCAGTTCCCAAAACGATGAATGGAACGCACTCTGCCCATGCTCAAAGACATCCTCTCCTGCGCTAGCGTTACTACAAGAAGAAGAGATTGGATTTATACCCCGCCCTTCACTCAGAGCAGCCTACAGTCTCCTTTCCCTCCCCTCCCTTTGAGGGAGGTGGAGCTGAGAGAGCTCTCCCAAGAACTGCCCTTGAGAGAACAGCTCTGAAAGAACTTGTGACTGACCCAAGGCCACACCAGCAGCTGCATGTGGAGGAGTGGGGAATCAAACCCGGTCCTCCCGGATTACAGTCCACACTCCGAACCACTACACCAAACTGGCTCTCGCACTACATCAGACTGGCTCTCTCAAAAGTTATGGGGCTTGACGCCGCAAACAATGGGGGCTGTGCCTGTTGTTGCACATTCTTTCTCTGCTGCCTGAACCTTGTGGCAGCAGAGGAGGAGACAGCCTGGGAGCATCTGGCCCGGCCTGCCTCACACACACACACCCAAATAGGCCCCTGCGCCCTCCCTTTCCCCATGGCCCAGAGGGGGAACGCAGTGACTCAGCCTCCCGGTTTCAGCGCTTGAAGCCAGCGTCCAAAAATGCTGGGTTCAGCAAAAGAGGAGTGAGGCTGTGGCAAGGATGGGCATGGGCGTGGGCCACAGGGAAGCTTGGGAAAGGCCTCGCCTTCTCCTGCACTGGCACCGGCTCACGGAGAGCGTCAACAAAGGCAGGCAGCGCCTCGGCCTCGGGGCCTGCTGGCACCTTGGCAAAGGAGCCAACAGGCCAGGCCATTCCCACTGGTTTCCCACCCACATTCCGCCCACCACACCCCCTCCCTGGCTGATTGGCCCCCGCAAAAGAAGGCCTTATAAGAACACGCACTCCTCCCTCCCCCCCCTCCTGTGAAGCATGAAGCCGGAGAGTTTCCCAAACAGGTTCTCCGGCTAGGACGGCCACACAGTGCTGCGGCTTTTAGGCTGGGGATCCTCAGCCTTTGCAGACCCAAGACCCTGAACCCCTCGGCGGCAGCGCCAAGGGCCAACGAAGCTGCACACACAGGGCATGACGGCCCAGGAAGGGGGGGGGAGCCAGAGCTGTAACCTCACCAGCATCAAGGCCAGGAGAGCGAGCGGCAGACTGAGAAAGATGGTGGCCAAAAATAGGAGCTGAGCTCCAGGAGATGTACTGTAGCGTGGGACGAGTCTCGGGGTCAGGGTCCCCGGGAGACACCCTCTCTCTCACTCTCCTGTAGTGAGGGTTACGAGGACCCCTACAAAACCAGTGGGATATGGCAGTCAGAGCAAGGGTCTCCAGCATGGTGCCCGTGGGCACGTGGGTGCCTCTGACACCTCTCCTGGCGCCCGGCAAATGCTTTTAGAAAGCAGGCGGGGCTCGGTGGGGTTTTTGCCCAGCAGGGCTTCTGATTGGCCATGCCGGTTAAGAGGCATCCTGTTTAACAGAGTTTCTGCCTGGAATGTCGAAGACGCACCTTTAGAATCTGTATATGCATTGTGTGGTTGGCTCCGCCTCCTGCAGCGGCCATCTTGTGATTGTGCCCACCGGCCCATGTCAGAATTCCAGAGGTGCCCGCAGGCTTGAACAGGTTGGGGACCCCTGGGTTAGAGTGCTGGGCCAGGATCCGGGACAGACAGGATCAAATCCCCCACTCATTCCTGAAGCTCGCTCAGTGACCTTAGACTCACAGCAGTCAGTTCTCTCAGCCTCCTTCACGGGGTTGTTGTGAGGATGAGCCGGGGGAGGGGGGTGGAGAATCACGAACGCTGCCCTGAGCTTCTTGGGAGAAGGGAGGGATAAAAGTGTACTAAACTGGGCAGGCAGGGCAAGATCCTGATACCCTGTTTGCAAGTGCTCAGAGGCATCTGTGTTTACCGGCTCAGTGCCAGAGGCAGAACTGCTGGACCAAATGGCTGATCCTGCAAGGCGACTCTTCTGCTGTTACAGACACATATATATCCTTTCTCCTATATATGCAGTCCCTGTATGTGTCTCCACCCAACCCTGGATCTGAATTTCATTTAATTCCAACAGGCAGGGGTCATTTTGTGGAAAAAGAGCTAGGGGAACTCATTAGCATAACTCATTAGCATATGCCACACCCCCTGACATCACCGGAAGTGTGTCATAAGGCCACACCCCCTGACATCACCGGAAATGTGTCATAAGGCCACACACCCCGCCCCCAACGGTCCCGGCCGCCACCTCCGGCCTTGCAGCTCTACTGCCGAGCCCCATGAGGGGCCTGGTGGTGGACCTGCAAGGCCGGCGGGAGTGCAAGGAAGCCCCGCGAAAGCCCTCCCTGGCCCCAGGCAGGCAGGGGTGGGGAGAGGCAGGGAGGAAACAACTTACCCTCCCTCTTCTCCTGCCTCCTCCTGGCTGAATGAGGGCCGGAATCAGGGGGCGGGGCTTCGTCATGTGCCCCGCCCCCCGTACCTCACCCGGGGGAACTGCGTTCCCCCGCGTTCCCCCCCAAAATGACCTCTGCCAACAGGTATCATTGGTGGTGATGGTGGGACCCTGGGTTTAGTTCAGACATGGGGTTGGATCTAGACTGAAGTTTCCATTCGCACAATGGATCCTGCCTTGCTAGTTTGGTGTAGTGGTTAGGAGCACAGACTCTGATCTGGGAGAACCGGGTTTGATTCCCCACTCCTCCACTTGCAACTGCTGGTGTGACCTTGGAGCAGTCACAAGTTCTTTCAGAGCTGTTCTCTCAGAAGCAGTTCTCGAAAGAGCTCTTACAGCCAGTGTTCCCTCTAAGCTGAGTTAGCATGAGCTAGCTCAACGGCTTTTTAGCCTCCGGCCCACACATTTTTGTCTCCGCTCAGGAAGGTCGGCTCTGGAGCAAACTAATTTATGCAGCAGCCAAATCGCTCACTCACGACTTTAATGCCAGTCGCTCACAAAGTAGAATTTTTGCTCACAAGACTCCGCAGCTTAGAGGAAGCATTTCAGCCCCACCTACCTCACAGGGTGTCTGTTGTGGGGAGGGGAAGGGAAAGGAGTTTGTAAGCCGCTCTGAGACTCCTTCTGGTAGTGAAGGGCAGGGTATAAATCCAATCTCCTCCTCCTCCTCCTCCTCCTTCTTCCCACTGCAGCCCTGTGATATCCCTGAAATGCTGCTCTTGGGGAACAGGGGATGGTCTCCAGCAAAAAGTGGAAATGAATGCAACTTGTCAATTGAGTCTGTACCCAGCCCACTGTGTTCCCCGACTTCTCAGAAGGATTTCCATTATTTTCTTTCTTTTTTTAAAGGACGGAAGCTCTTTGCCATTAACTGTTGTATAACAGGGAGAGATTCACAGGTCCAGCTTTTCTCTTGAGGGGCATTGTGACAAGGACAGAAAGCCATCTCATCTCCCCCCCCCCCAAAAAAAGCACAGGGCTTTGATCCGGAAGAAGGCAGCAACCCTTTTCTTCTGCTGGAGACAATGAAAACATCTCTGCTGAACTCCAAAGGTGTCTTGGATCAAACTCAGTTGTCCCCTAACCGAAAGAAGCTTTGATTTATTCTCTGCCTCAACCCAGAGAGAAAGCTAAGCTGCTAGGAGCTTTCAAGGACTAGCCTCCTTTAACAATCTCGCCTTATTTCTAGGAAATCATTCCTGAAGTAGAACACAGCGTCTCTCCCATATTTCAGAGTCAAACACAAGACACAAACATGGGCAGCTCCATAGAATTTCATGGACCAGTCAGAGGTCCATAAATTGCCCGTGTCCTTACTTCTGTTCCATTTCTTGCTCACGCCCATTTCCATTGTTTAATGCAGTCAGACAATTCAAATCGTGTGCCAAGAAAAATGGAATTTGACGTCATGTTATAAATCATGCCAATTATTTTTCTTTGGAACAGTTTATTCTGGTGTTTCTAAATAGTCACAGGGAGTCTCTTTCCTCATAACTATATATATTCAGCCACGTCTTTTCGTCACAGTCTTGAGGACTAGAAACTTGTGTTTTGTTTGTGCTCAAGAAAATGAGGCACCTCAGGAAACAGAGCTCTGCACCTACCTTAGGTGGTGCCTGGAGATCTCCTGGGATTACGACTGATCTCCAGGTGACAGAGATCGGTTCCTCTGGAGAAAATGGCCACTTTGGAAGGTGGACTCTGTGGCATCATACCCCATTGAAGTCCCTCCCCTTCCCAAACTCCGCCCTCCTTAGGTTCCACCCCCAAACTCTGCTTTCCCAACCCATAGCTGGCAATCCTACAAGTACTTCCCACAGAACTGAAGCAAAGACTGAGTACACGGCAGCCCAGTAGGATATGGTGTTAAATCCCTGCTCAGGGTAAGACTTTGGATTGGTCACTCTTCTTCAGCCTCGGCTACAATCCTCTCTCAAATTTGAATGTTAACTGCATCCCGTACCATAAAGCTCCTGTGATGGCAAGCAAGGTAAAATAACAGCAGGGCACTTTTCACATTAAAAACCAGTCCGCCCCCTAACTTGTAGGGGCATGTCACTCCCCACTGCAAAAAAATGCATACAATTAGGTCATGGGTGTGGTGATATCCCCGCATCAGGTTCTTTCCACACCTCGATTCTCCACATTAGCTTTTAGAGTGGCAAGGAGAACTACACAGAGAATCAATGGGGCGCAGAAGCAAACTTGAGCCCCAATGGAGCATCCACACAGCAGCCTTCCTTGCACGTTCCTTGCCTCATCCCCCCGTGACTGCCCTCCCCCCTCTATGGAGGACTTTTTGGCCCTGACCTGGATAGCCCAGGCAAGCCCAGTCTCGCCAGATCTCGGAAGCTAAGTAGGGTCGACTCTGGCAAATACTTGGATGGGAGACCTCCTTGGAATACCAGAGGTGGGAGGCAGGGGCAGGCTTTATTCAGCTACCTCTCTGAATATCCGCCTGGCCCCCAGTAGGGGCCAGTCACCAGATGTCACCATGACTTCCATGTGCATGAGCACACACATACAAAATACAAAAAGTATATATGGGGGACTTTTGGGACTTAAAACCCCAGAGCAATTGCTACATTGCGATAATATTAACAAAATATCAACAATAAGAACAATGATTAAAATATTAACTATGAAAATGTTAGCAATAGCAAAGGAAATCTTTTGTTCCAGAGATAAGGGATAGAGACTTAAACAAAAAAACAAAACAACCCCCCCCCCAAAAAAAAGATTGGAATTCAGAAAAACGAGTAGATCACGGCAATGGAATGTTATAATACTATAGCAATATTTATAACCCGCCCTCCTCGCGGGGTGGGCTCGGTGCGGGTAACAGCAATGTAAAATACAACACAGTTAAAACCATGGTTCTTTTTGTAGCAGGAACAGAGCTCTTCTTACAGGGGCTACTGTAAGCTCTTGGAGGATTGGCTACATTAGGGGTGTGTTGCCTAACATGCAAAGGAGTTCCTGCTACAAAAAGAGCCCTGATAAACCAAATTAAAACAATATAAAATGCCATACTCCTAAGTACCATGCCAGGTCTAATAGAACCATATCAACAGTGGTGGAAGATTTTAAGATGTTAGGGTCCAGGCCGCTGGAGGGGTCGGCCACAAAGCAATTTGCTGATCTGTAAAGCCCTCCATGTGGATATCTATTTTTCTACGGAGATGGACTAATAGACTGGACTAGTAGAAAACAAACTGTTGTGGCGCAGTCTACAGCGGAAGCGGAGTGTATTTCAGCAGCAAGTGCCTGTAGTAGACTTGAATGGATTTTTCATATGTTAAAAGACTTTGGAATAAGAGAACCTGTACCTGTACTTATGTTTGAGGATAATCAGGCTTGTATTACTATATGTAAGGAAGAAAGCACCACAGCTAGAAGTAGATCAATTGGTATTAAATGTGCTTTAGTGAAAGATTTGTACCAGAAGAAGCTGATAGATATTGAACATTGTCGTACAGGAGAAATGGTGGCTGACATTCTGACTAAGCCACTGACCAAAGAGAAATTTGAACGTCTATGTAAAATGTTGAATATGATTGGTACAAATGTTGAATTGAATAATGAATAATGTTTTGTATGTGTATGTATGACTTACATGTTAGACCTTGAGAAGGGGTGTTGGAAATGCATGTGTTTACAAGGTCTGACAATCCAGCCATTATAGGGTTAACTTGTTTTTCCTAGTATTGCTATTGTTTAGACTGACCTGGAAGGGATACCTGGCAGTAAGCCAATAGGGAATTAGCCTGGGAAAAGTAGCTTCTATTGTGATACAGATTGGTTGTTTGTTTCAGGTGACTTCCTTTCTAGGGGTCGAGGAGAAGGACAGATTCTCCATTATCTCTGTGTTAGTGTTGACTATAGACAGCTTAGAAAATGTAGCTGTTAGTGTTATGTTTATTTGCAGTTATCCCGTGTACCTTTTACCCTTAGAAATAAAGGTTTTTAAAAGCAAAGAAATCTCTTCTTTCCAATAGAGCAAGATCCATTGATAGATAGTCTGAGTATTAAACACTTTTGACTGTTTTACAACAGGGAGGACAGAGACCTCAGTGGGGTACAATGCCACAGAGTCCACCCTCCAAAGCACCTGCTTGCTCCAGGGGAACTGATCTCTGTAGTCTGGAGATGCACTGTAATTCCAGGGGATCCCCAGGTCCCACCTGGATGCTGGCATCCCTAAATTGCCAAAAGAGGGAGCCAGGAAAACTGGCTGTGTTAAAAGCCAGCACTTTCTTAAGGTACTATATTTCCGCAAGCGAGGTACTCCTCTCCTCTCCTGGACTACGGTTGCCAACTCCTTGGAGCAAAAGTCTTCTGTCCCTTTAACAGAGGCTTAATAGAATGTTAGTGACCTGCATGCCAAGAAAAGCTTCTCTTGTTCCCTTCCACACACTGAGCCTCTATTAAAGGGGCAGGACATTTTTTCCAGGCCGGTTGGCTGAGTCTGTCCTGCACCTGGGGTTGCCATGTCCCCCTTGGCTGCTGGTGGGGGCTGGAGGGGCAGGGCTGCCAGCTCCAGGTTAGGAAACTCCTGGAGATTTGGGGGTGGAGACTGGGGAGGACAAAGACCTCAGTGGGGCACAATGCCACAGAGCCCACCTTACAATTTTTCTCCAGGGGAACTGATCTCTGGAGTCTGGGCATAAACTGTCATTCTGGGGGGTCCCCAGGTACCACCTGGAGGCTGGCATCCCTATGGCCTGCACCCAAGGCATTGCTGCAGGGGCTGGGCCTGGACCCAGCCAGCAATGTTTTAGGTCCAGGAGGGGATGGCAGTCCACCCCTGGGAGCAAGGCAAGCCCTGTGGCACATTGGCACCTTCCTTGCTATGCCACCCCAAGCAGCGGTTTGGCCAGAGAACCAGCTCAGAGAAGAAGAGGAGGAGGAGGAGGAGGAGGAGGAGGAGGAGATTGGATTTATACCCCGCCCTTCACTACCTGAAGGTGTCTCAGAGCAGCTTACAAACTCCTTTCCCTCCCCACAACAGACACCCGGTGAGGTAGGTTGGGCTGAGAGAGCTCTGACAGAAACTGCTCTTTTTCAAGATCAGCTCTTATCAGAACTAAAGCTTGCCCAAGGTCATCCAACCAGGTGCAAGTGGAGGAGTGGGGAATCAAACCTGGTTCTCCCAGATTAGAGTCCGCATACTTAACCACTACACCAAACTGGCTTGGGCACCCCTGCACTAGTGCAAGTAGAACTTTCGCACCGGATCCAACCCATGACGTTTCAATTCTATTCTATGATGCCTAGAAAAGCAGCTTTGATTGGAAAATATCGCAGGCGGATGGAGGATTCTTCCTGCTGCACTGGAAAGAGCTCAGAAAGAACAGCTGTCGGGGCAACAGGCAGCATCACTTCCCCAAAAAACTCCTAAAATCTTCCCAACCCCTTGATATTGCACTTATAAATCCTTGCGTGTAAAAATGCCACTGTTTTCAGGACACAGATGCTTCGCTGTCGGGATTTAAGAAATCTAAACAGATTTCCCCCAACGGGGGTGGGTGGAAAGAATATTAAAGTTCTGCTCACTGTAACCCCCCCGCCTTACCCAGGGCCCCCGCTTCTTTTTAGTTTTTTATCTGTTGTTCTGCCAAACTGCTGCTGGGTTTAGCCTGCTGATGTATTGCAGACAGGCCTTTCATCTGAGCCAGGGGCTCAGCCTGGAAACCTGTTTTCGGTGCCAAGAGGTCAGCCCCGACGGAAGCAAAATCATATCACCAAGCCAAGAGAACCATCTTTCTCAGGACCAGCTGAAACATCACAAGAGCAAGGCAGTCCGTGATCCTTTTGTTGGCCCTAATGAAAGCATGCTCTCCGGAGGTTTTCCTACAGGCCACTCAAGACAAGATGCTCTCCAAACACAGGCAGAGCACTTCCCTTTCATCAGAGAACACCTCCCCCACACACACACACCCCAGGCACATTGATTCCAGGCAGCCAGCAGAATAAATGGCGCTTGTCATTTTTCAGAACCATAAAGGAGGATATCTTAGCATATCGAGCTGGACTCCAGGACGAGACATCTGCTGACAGACCCTTCACTTTCATCTACACCACTGTTTCCGTCTCCCAGGACCCACGGCTGCCAATCTCGAAGTCTCCATTCTCCAGCGATGATCTTAGAAGGAAGATTCCAGCCGGAAACGGTTGCATTAGAATGGATCGATTGTTTTGGGGTAAGGGTATTTATATACCCCGAGGGGCTGTGGTGGTTCAAGTGGTTAAGACACTGAACTGCAGACTGGAAGGTTGGTAGTTTGGCAGTTCGAGACCCGAGTGCCACATGACAGAGTGAGCTCACATATCTGGCTCCAGCTCCTGCCAGCCTAGCAGTTCAAAAGCAAGGAATTGCAAGGAGATAAATAGGTACCGCTTTGGTGGGATGGTGACAACGTTCTGTGTGCCTCGGCATCTAGTCATGCCGACCATGTGACCACAGAGAAGTCTTCGGACAGCGCTGGCTCTTCGGCTTGGAAATGGAGAGTCGGATTCGACTGGCTTTCGAGCTAGGGAAACCTTTACCTTTACCTTTTTATATATCTCACCTTTCTCGTGACCCAGCCTTGAGCCAAGAGGAAAGGCCGGGGAATAAAATGTTTTAATAAATAAAATAAAAAATTACTTCTGTTTGTCCTGTGAAGAGTAAAGTTGCCAACTCTAGGTTGTGAAATTCCTGGAGATTTGGGGGTAGAGCCCGGGGAGGATGGGATTTGGGGGAATCGCAGGACCTCAGCAGAGTATAATGTCATGGAGTCCAAAGCAGCCATGTCCTCCAGGTGAACTGATCTCTGTTGTCTGGAGGCAAGTTGTAGTTCCAGGGGATCTCCAGTCACCACCTGGAGGTTGGCAACCCTAGTGCAGAACAGCAAAAATAAATTGGGGATGAGCCCTGCAGCAACCAAGCCCCCTAGGGCTGGTGATGCTGCATTGGGGTTGCCAGCTCTGGGTTGAAGGACACCTGGAGATTTGGGGGCGGAGCCTGGGGAGGGCAGGGTTTGGGGAGGGCAGGGGCCGCAGCAGGATACAGTGTCACAGAGTCCACCTTCTTAAGCAGCCATTTCCTCCAGGGGACCTGATCTCCACTGTCTGCAGATCAGTTGTAACAGTCATAAAATAAAAAATGTCAATAGAAGTGCTGTAAGAATAATCATCTATTAAAATCAGTACGTCAGTTTCCCCTGGAGAAAATGGCTGCTTGGGAGGGTGGACTCTGTGGCATTGTCCCCCACTGAGGTCCCTGCCCTCCCCAGGCTCCACCCCCAAATCTCCAGGGGTTTCCCAGCCTGCATCTGGCAGCCCGAACTCCCACCCATCCCCCACCAGTGGTCGGGGCAACCTGGCGTCCCTAGCAGGCACCTCTCCTTGGGGGTCTTCTAGAGAGGCTGTAAAATGGAGGGGGGTGACCCCACTACGCTGCATGGTCCGCTCATCTTGGATACAGGCCGTGGCACCAGTAGTAACCTCTAGTGGGCCTCCACTGATTACTGTCCTTACTCTGGCCTCTGTCCAATTCAAGCCTCCACCCTCCAAAGCAGCCATTTCCTCCAGGGGGACTGACCTCTGTAGAACAGAGATCAGTTGTAATTCCAGGAGACCTGTCTGGAGGTTGGCAACCCTAGGATTCAGACAGGAGCTTGCTCTTTCTTTTGCACCTCTTGTGTCCTGACCATCTGTGCGGATCTCTCCTCCTTACATCAATAGGAAGGGATACAAACTTTGGCACGATGGGTCTGGATGGATGCCTTGTACTACCTTCCTTTTCTAGCCGTAGTTCTGGGCCTTCCCATTATACCCTTTCAGCTAAGGTAAAGGTTTCCCTTGCTTGAAAGCCAGTCGAATCCGACTCTAGGGTTGCGGTGCTCATCTCTGTTTCCGAGCCGAAGAGCCAGTGCTGTCCGAAGACGTTTCCGTGGTCACATGGCCGGCATGACTAGATGCCGAGGCGCTCGGAACGGCATGACAGGCTTCCCAAGTACTTACCGTGATTTGGCGGGGGACACAGACGTCTTCGCAGGATCATTCCTGCGGGGACAACAGACGCACCGCGCCATGCCGTCGCCAGGAAGTGACGCTGGGTGACGCTCTGGCAATGGGGCTCAAAAGTCGATGGTACCATCAAGTTTTCAGCCCCATTGCCAGAGCGTCGCCCAGCGTCCTTTCCTGGCGACGGCATGCTGTGTTACAAGGAGGAATGGTCCGGCCGGGGAGCATGTTTCCCCCGCCGGATTGCGCTAAGTACTTGGGAACCCTACGGCGTGACTAAACACTGAGGCGCACAGAACACTGTTACCTTCCCACCGAAGCGGTACTTATTTATCTACTTGCAGTTTCTTGCTTTCGAACTGCTAGGTTGGCAGGAGCTGGGGCCGGAGATGGGAGCTCACTCTGTCATGCGGCACTCGGGTCTCGAACTGCTGAACTACCGACCTTCCAGCCTGCAGTTCAGCATCTTAACCACTTGAGCCACTTCTTATATCTTATATCTGCGGGTTCATCACTGGTGACTCACATACCTGAAAGATCAAACACCACAAGACAGAGAGGCTTCATAGAGAGGCTGGGGCTGTGTTTTGATTGAATCCCGCTCAGTGTTCCCACACTAGAACCTAGAAATTACTATAAAACCTGCTGATAAGGGGGGAGGAATTGTAGTCATGAATACGTCAGATTCAAGAAATTAACAAACAATTAAAGGATAGATCCTTTTATTTACCTAGTATGTCAGATCCTACTAAACACATAATGAATATTATCAAAGTTACTGTAACGGAAGCTGCCCTAATGGGATATATTAATGAACGCACAGCTGCTTATCTTTTACAAAAATATCCAAAGGTGCCAACTTTTTACGTTTTACCTAAAATACATAAGGGAATCCTACCTCCTCCAGGGAGACCGATTGTGAGTGGCATAGGTTCTCTTCTAGAACCTTTGGCTAAATATGTAGACTCTTTCCTACAGCCATTTATTCCAGAAATTAGAACATATATTAAGGACACCAAAGATCTGATTTGTAAGTTGGAAAATCTTAATGTGCCTGAAGATGTTTTCCTAGCTACGTTTGATGTTTCCTCGCTTTACACTAATGTACCTCTTGATGAAGCACGTTTGATTTTGGAGAATTATCTAGATTTACGTACTATTAAGTCTCCTCCTACTCATTTTTTAATGGAGCTTGTTGACCTGATTTTTGAGAAGAACTACGGTACTTTAGATTTGCAGATTCTTTTTATTTTCAAATTTGTGGTGTGACTATAGGCAGCCCCATAGCACCCATAGCACCCAGTGTGGCAAACTTATATATGGCAGATTGGGAAGAGAAGTTTATTTTTGATCAGTCACGTATTTTTGATCAGTCACGTACCTTTTTGGAAAAGGTATATTGATGATATCA
>NW_015172739.1:0-4167 GCF_001447785.1 Gekko japonicus
CCACCTCCTGTGGCAGTGAATTCCATCTTCTTCTTCTTCTGGAAGCACACTGGCTGACCTTGGGCCAGTTACACACCCTCATCCTGGTCTACCTCACAGGGTTGTTGTGAGGACAAAACAGAGGAGCGGAGAATGATGCAAACTGCTTTGGATCCACACTGGGGAGAGAGGAAATCTATAAATACTAAGCATAAATTTTAAAAAATAACCTCCTGGAGCAACCCTAGGCCTGCTGCAGCAGATTCTCATAATATTGTGCCCTGGCCGGAGAGGGTGTGAAGGATGCGTTTGCTCTTGAGGTTGGGGGGGGATTCAATTGCAATGAACCCAGTGCATTCACCAGAGCACAGGTCCTTCGAATGTCCCTACGGAGTACCATGCAGCAGAAAGCAAGCGGTGTAGCTAAGTGGGCACTTTCCCCAAGAAGTGGGTGGGCCCAGAAACGCCACCAGGTGTGCCGGAATGCCCTTTTTGTGTGTAGTTGAGTGCAGAGTGGGTGTTTCTTTTGTGTTTCAGGTGTGTGCTGCCTTTGCTACAGGGCTGCGCGGGGGAAGGAGGCGAGGCAAACAGCTTTTCTGCAGCTTTTATTCCGTCTCCGTGAAGGCCCGTCACGGAGCGAATGATGAAGCCATTCCCTGGGCACCCAAAACGACACCCTTTTAAATCCAGATTAATGATCGCTGCCTGGTCACCTCCTTCCCGGGGTGGATCGGAACCACTCCCCGGCCCCTTAAGCCTGAACTGAAAGACTGTTTCAAGTCCCGCCTTGCAAAAGTGTTTTCAAATTAACGCTGCTCTCCAGTCTCCACCCAAGCCTTGGTCCTTTTCAGGCACAGGGTTGCCAATCTCCAGGTGGTGCCTGGAGATCTCCCACTCGAAGAAGAAGAAGAGATTGGACTTCACTACCCAAAGGAGTCTCAGAGCGGTTTAGAATCTCCTTTCCCTTCCCCTCCCCACAACAGACACCCTGTGAGCAGGGTTCCCTCTGAGCTGAATTAGTGCGAGCTAGCTCACAGTTTTTTAGTCTCCAGCTCACACATTTTTGTCTTAGCTCAGGAAGGATGGCTCCACGGCAAACTAATTTAGGCAGCAGCCAAACTGCTCACTCACAACTTTAATGCCAGTAGCTCACAAAGCAGAATTTTTGCTCACAAGACTCCACAGCTTAGAGGGAGCATTGCCTGTGAGGTCGGTGGGACTTAGAGAGCTCTTTCGAGGACTGCTCTTGAGAGAACAGCCCTGAGAGAACTTGTGACTGACCCAAGGTCACACCAGCAGCTGCACGTGGAGGAGTGGGGAATCAAAACCCGGTTCTCTCAGATTACAGTCCGCGCTCCTAACCACGACACCAAACTGGCTCTCTATGATTACACTATTACGCCTTATCTCCAGACGACAGAGATCAGTTCCTCTGGAGAAAATGGCTGCTTTGGAGGGTGGACTCCGTGGCATTGGGCCCCAGTGAGATCGCTCCCCTCCCCAAACCCCACCCTTAACAGGCTCCCAAATTACCAGGTATTTCCCCACTCAGGGCTGGCAGAGGTTCTCTATTCCCTATGGATCCTGAGGGTCTTTAATAATTTAGCTAAACTTTAAAGTGTGACAGTCTCTCTGTCTCAGCCAGATGAACAAGGCCTGAATTTTGGTGGTCTTGTACCATGCCAGACTATCGAGCTCCCTAGCGGCCTTACTAACTGCCTCCAGTTCTTCGGCAGAGAAAGCTGTTACCCAGCACTTACTGAATCATAGAATCATAAAATGTTAGAGTTGGAAGGGACCTTGCAGGTCATCTAGTCCAACCCCCTGCACTCGGCAGGAGCATAGCCGAAAGATAGCCCTACAACATATCTGAAAGATGGTCGTCCAGCCTCCGCTTGAAAACGTCCAGCAAAGGAGCATCCACCATCTCCCGAAGCAGACTGTTCCACTGCTCAACCACTCTTAGGAAGTTTTTCCAGATATTTAGCTGGTAATGACTCCATCTTCTACATGACAGCCCTTCAAATACTTGAAGACTGCAATCGTGTCCCCTGTAAGCCTTCTCTTTTCCAGGCTAAACATACCCAACTCTTTCAGCCTTTCCTCATAAGACTTGGATTCAAACCCTCTCATCATACTGCTTTAAGATCCTTTAAACTGGAGATGCCCGGTAACCAGGGACTTTCCTCTACCAAGGGCCTAAATTCAGGTGGGTAGCCGTTTTGGTTTGAAGCAATAGAACAAAGTTTGAGTCCAACGGCCCCTTTAACTACTACACAACGCTGGCTTTCATGGGGCAGCTTATGTTGAACAGTAGGAAGCAGCTAGTCCTGGGTGAGTCATGCAAATTACACAGTATCAAGTTGCCTAGTGGTTGGTTGCTGTGAGGCCTGGCCCGATGACTCCTTCTTCAAAAGACAAAAACAGCTCTGGAAAGGACGTTGCCCCCTCCCTCTGCCTTTTGCTGACAGAAACCAAGGCTTGAAGGCTGGCAATACCGTTGTGGTTGCCTAGCAACAGCCACAATGGCCACTAAGAGGGCATTTGTTTCTTATAGGCATTGCTTCTATAACTTAGGAGGATGTTAAAACCCCCCATGTATTTATTTATTTTTAGTTTTCAGATTTTCTGCAAACTTAGGGTTTGTAGAAAGCTCTGTTTTGTCGGTTCGTGCCCCGAATTTCTGGATTTAACTATCCACAAAGGGGTACTATGTTGAGAACTTGATATATAGAAGGATCAAGGTGTCCCTAGACAAATCCAACAACTGACATGTGAAGAACAAGTGTTCCCAGCTATTTTTAAGTAGAAATAGATGAATTAACTGCGAAAGGGAAACGAAACCCTGCCCCACATCTGTGCCTTTCCTTGTTATGCTACAATCCAGGATGCGTGTGTGTACAGTTCCATCAAGTTACAGACAACTTATGGCCAGCCCAGCAAGGGACTCTCAAGGCAAGTGAGAAGCAGAGGTGGTTTGTTTATTTGTTTATTTAATTAATTCAATTTATATCCCGTCCTCCCTGCCGAGGCAGGCTCAGGGCGGCTTACATTAAAATTTAAAATATATTAAAACACAGATGCATCGGCACAATGCAACATCATAAAAACTTATCAACATAACAAATCACGAGTACAGGTAAAGTGCGGATGGCGGTAACATCTCAAGTAGGCCATGTTCAGATGGTGACAAAAATATGGCCAAAAGCGGTGTCCAGTATGTCCCAGCTGTTGGTGTTGATGTTGACAGAGAGGGACTTGACAATTCAGTTGTTATTAGTAGCGGCTCCTAATCAAAGGCCTGGTGGAAGAGCTCCGTTTTACAGGCCCTGCAGAACTGGAAAAAGAAGAAGAGGAGGAGGAGGAGGAGGAGGAGGAGATTGGATTTATACCCCGCCCTTCACTCAGAGTCTCAGAGTGGCTTACGATCTCCTTTCCCTTCCCCTCCCCACGACAGAAACCTTGTGAGCAGTGTTCCCTCTAAGCTGAGTTAGTGTGAGCCACCCTGGGAGGTAGGTGGGGCTGAGAGAGCCCTGACACAAACTGCTCTTTTTCAAGAACAGCTGTGCCAGAACTATGGCTTGCCCAAGGTCATCCAGCAGGCGCATGTAGAGGAGTGGGGAATCGAACCCGGTTCTCCCAGATTAGAGTCCGTGCACTTAACCACTACACCAAACTGGCTCATTTACAAATTGCCTAAATGCTGAAAAACATGTAATGGAAAGTAGCAAATACAAAACAGCCACATCAGAAAAATACAGAATAGAAACAATGAAGGATTTGTGTAATGATACACTACGATAGAAAAATACACAGAATAATGGAGAACGGGATGTTTGATTATATTTCATGTAGGACAGCAGTGCAGATGGATTCTCCTGCATAGAAATTGGGAACTGAGATACTTATACGTAATGAGAGCACGAGATGGAATCTGTTTACTGCTTACTGATGCAGTTGGTTTAACCTTGAGGAGGAGGAGGAACTGATAACAGAGAACTTGCCTGCACACACACACACACACACACACACACACACACACACACACACATTCCAAAAGGATGCTAGAATGCTTGAAACTTTCCTCTACGCAGGGAGAAGGAGAGAGAGAGGAGGGGGAGGAAATGGGGGAAAATTGAGCTTATAAATAAATGCTGGGAAGCCGAGAGGTTTCAGATCAGCTTCGTG
>NW_015172739.1:4278-11115 GCF_001447785.1 Gekko japonicus
GGAGGAGTGGGGGAATCAAACCCGGTTCTCCCAGATTAGAGTCCGCACACTTAACCACTACACCAAACTGGCTCCCGCAGGCCCCTGATGTCTTCCACGAGCTCATCCCACCAGTGCTACTGAGAAGGCCCCGGCCCTGGTCGAGGCTAGTCTGGCGTCTTTCGGTCCAGGGAGGGTCAAACCGGTTTTGAGACCCCGACCTCCGTGCTCTCTGGGGAACATGTGGGGAAAGGCGGTCCCTTAGGTAGGCAGGTCCCTGACCATAAAGGGCTTTAAAGGTCAAAACCAGCACCTTGAAGCAAATCCGGTATGCTATTAGCAGCCAGTGCAATGCCTTCAGCACAGGCCGGATGTGCTCTCATATAGAGAGACCCATCAGCAATCTGGCTGCTCGGTTTTGAGACCCCGACCTCAGTGCTCTCTGGGGAACATGTGGGGAAAGGCAGTCCCTCCGGTAGGCAGGCCCCCGACCATATAGGGCTTTAAAGGTCAAAACCAGCACCTTGAAGAGAATCCAGTATGCTATTAGCAGCCAGTGTCGTGCCTTCAGCGCAGGGGGGATGTGCTCTCGCATAGGGAGGCCCATCAGCAGCCTGGTCGCCGCATTTTGCACCAGCTGCAGCTTCCGGAGTCGTGACAGGGGCAGCCCCACGTAGAGAGCACTGCAGTAGTCCAGCCTCGAGGTGACCCTTGCCATTGCCTTCCTCTGCAGGGCCTTCCTTGGCGGCCTCACATCCAAATATCGACCCTGCTTCGCTTCCCAGATCTGATGAGATCGGGCCGTATACCATGCTGCCTTTCCTCCCCAAGTCCAGGATACACGTCTGGTACCCAAGCCAGTCTGGGAGAAAAAACCCCGAAAGCCACAGGAAACCGTGAATCACTCTCTCTTTCCTCTCCCCCTCCCTCTGACCTCTGAACCGGACAGCCAGTCACCAGAAGTGCAGACAGCCTTGAGAATCTCCAAGCTGGCATTTGGCCCCGAAAATCCCCAAAACCTGTCATTCATCTGTCCATCAAGATTAGTTTATGTCGCGCTCTGGGATGTCCCCTGGCCTTGGAGGGACTCCTGCGGTGCCTCAGACGTGGAAGGGTCGGGGAGTTTCGTCACCCCCTGCGTCACCTTCCTCAGGGTCGACAGCTGCATCTCCGTCTCTCTCGCTTGTCGGGCCAGTCGCCTCCGCAATCCTCCCCGACTCTCCTTCCTTCCCTCCTTTTATCCTCCTCCCGTCCCCTGGTAACACCCCCCTTCCCTTTCCCAGTCCTCTTACTCCTCCCTTGACCCGCCTGTCACCTCTTCTCTCTTCCCTATGGTGGTTTTCTCTCTTAGTCCCTCCCTCTTGTGGTTCTTTCTGGATCTCGCCCTGGGTCAGGACGTACAGGGGAGTGGCCATTTCCGGAGAGCCTAGGGAGCCCGACGACGCCTGTCGCAGCGTCTCCAAACATTCTCCCCTGGGTAAGACCGGACCTCTCCAGTCGCCTCGTACTCGGGACCGTGCGCGTCCCCCGTGCATCGGCGGCTGCGGAGAGGATCCCGTTTCTGCCCGTTTCTCTGCCGGCCTTCTCCGTGGAGGGAGTGGGGTGCTTCGTTGTCCGCCCGCAAGCTGTTGGCACGAACCCCCTTCCCCAGGAGTTAGGAGCACGGACTCTAATCTGGAGAACCGGGTTTGATGCCCCACTCCTCCACATGGCAGCTCCTGGTGTGACCTTGGGTCAGTCACAGGTTTTTCCAGAGCTGTTCTCTCAAGAGCAGTCCCGTCAAAAGAGCTCTCTCGGCACCACCTACCTCACAGGGTGTCTGTTGTGGGGAGGGGAAGGGAAAGGAGTTTGTAAGCCGCTCTGAGACTCTGAGTGAAGGGCCGGGGTATAAAGCCAATCTCCTCCTCCTCTGTCCCCTGGAGCTCAGTTGTGATAGTGGGAGATCTCCAGCCCCCACCTGGAGGTTAGCAACCCGTGGTGTCACCAAACCAGAGCCCAGCAGCACCCGGGGCCATCTTTCACTCTGTCCCAGACCGACTTAGGCGTCGTCTCAGAGGGGAGCCCAAGCAGATTCAAGCCTGAGGAAGGACCGGCCGGAAACATTTCCTGTTATTCTTCTCCCCAGTTTTTTGTGCCAATTAAGAGGAAGAGATGCAAAGCAACCTGGTAGATAGCCACAGCAGTTAATGGGCTGGATTTGCATAATTAGCAACCCATTTGTCCAGTATGCAAAACAGGCTTCCTGGATTTGGGGGACTAGTCTTACACCAACCCGAGATCACGTTCCTGTGCATATCTCACATTTGCATCCATTTTGTCCAGAGAGCTATTTTCCTCAGAGCAATTATGGACCAGTATCTTGGGCTGCGGAAAACAGCTTCTTCACGGTCTACTCAGTGAGATTCTTAGCCACATGGGGAAACAGAGGAATCCCACATCCCAACACAGCAACTGAGCCACTATGCCATGCTAAGACTCATAAAAACATCTATGCCCTAATGGATCAGACCAGCTAGTCCAGCATCCTATCTCACACCGTGGCCTACCAGTTCCTCTGAAAGGCCAACAACAGGGCATAGAGGCCGAGGCCTTCCTAAGAACATCAGAAGAGCCCTGCTGGATCAGACCAGTGGTCCCTCTAGTCCAGCATCCTGCCTCACCCAGGGGCCAACCAATTCCTCTGGAGGGCCAACAACAGGGCAGAGAGGCCGAAGCCTTCCTAAGAACTTAAGAAGAGTCCTGCTGGATCAGACCAGTATGGGTCCATCTAGTCCAGCATCCTGTCTCACACAGTAGCCAACCAGTTCCTCTGGAGGGCCAGCAACAGGGCAGAGAGGCCGAGACCTTCTCCTGATAAGAACATCAGAAGAGACTGGATCAGGCAGGTCTCCAAGCTGGCATTTGAAGAGCCCTGCTGGATCAGGCTGGTGAGGGTCCATCTAGTCCAGCATCCTGTCTCACACAGTGGTCAACCAGTTCCTCTGGAGGGCCAACAACAGGGCACAGAGGCCGAGGCCTTCATAAGAACTTAAGAAGAGTGCTGCTGGAACAGACCACTATGGGTCCATCTAGTCCAGCACCCTGTCTCACACAGTGGCCAACCAGTTCCTCTGGAGGGCCAGCAACAGGGCAGAGAGGCCGAGGCCTTCTCCTGATAAGAAGATCAGAAGAGACCTGATGGATCAGAGGATTAGTGTCACCGTGGCTAGCAGCCATTGATAGATTTATTCTCCACGAATCTATCTCATCCTCTTTTAAAGCTGTTTATTCCTGTGGCCATCACTACATCCCCTGGCAGCAAATCCCACATTTTAACCGCTCTCTGTGTAAAGTAGTCTTTCCTTCTGTCTGACTTGAACCTACTGCTGAACGACTTCGAGTTCCAGTCTTTTGGGAGTGGGAGAAAGATTTCTCTTTGTCGACTCTCTCCACCCTCTGCATAATTTTATAAACCTCTGTGATGTCTCCCCCACCCCCATTCATCTCCAGGGGTCATTTCCTGCGGGAGCGCACAGGAGTGGAGCTCCGGCAGTAAGGAGCTCCGGGGGCAGGCACATGCAACAAGCCCCACCCCCTGCTCCCAGCGGCCCTCAGTCGGGACACGAGGAGCAAGAAGCAGCCAGGTAAGTTGCAGAGCCCCCCACCTAGCCCGCCTTCAGGTACAAGCTCTCCCTCCTCTGTGAAGGCAGATCTGCGCGTTCCCCCCCCCCCCATAGCTAGCAATCCAAAACAATCCAGTGGCACCTTTAAGACCAGGTTTTATTCAGGTACAAGCTCTCCCTCTTCTGTGAGGACAAATCTGCACATTCCCCCCCCCCAATAGCTCCCAATCCAAAACAGTCCAGTGGAGCCTGAGCGGTGGGTGTTGCCTTCTGACACACTTCCGGTGACGTCAGGGGGAGTGGCATATGCAAATAAGTTATGCTAATGAGTTATGCTAATGAGCTCCTGCACCTCTTTTTCTACAAAATGAGCCCTGCCTCTCTTTCCGAAACTGAAAAGTCCCGGACTCTTCAGTCTTTCCTTATAGGGATGGTGCTCCAACCCCCTCATCATCTTGGTTGTTGCACTTTCCCCAGCTCTGCAATGTCCTTTCTGAGATACGGTGACCAGAATTGTGCATAATATTCCAAACGAGGCCGCACCATAGATCTATGCTCTCACGCACACGTGCCATTTCCTCCTCGTGCGCACCTATACCAATAGACCAGTTGTCAGGAGGGAGGCGACAACCCCCTCCTGACTACGCGGGGGACCTCCCAGCCGGCAACCGAAGGAAGACAGAACCAAGTCTCCAGGTGGGACCTGGGGATCCCCTGGAATTACAGCTCATCTCCAGACTACAGAGGAGGAGGAGGAGGAGGAGGAGGAGGAGATTGGATTTATACCCCACCCGTCACCACCAAATGAGAAGGGAACACTCCCTGGAGAAGACCCTGATGCTGGGAAAGATTGAAGGTCAAAGAAGACGGGGACGGCAAAGGATAAGATGGGAAGAAGAAGAAGAAGAAGAAGAAGAGATTGGATTTATACCCCGCCCTTCACTTGGAGTCTCAGAGCGGCTTACAAACTCCTTTCCCTTCCCCTCCCCCTCCCCCTCCCCACAACAGACACCCTGGGATGTGGGTGGGGCTGAGAGAACTCCGACAGAAACTGCTCTTTCAGGAACAGCTGTGCCAGAGCTTGTGACTGACCCAAGGTCACATCAGCAGGTGCAAGTGGAGGAGTGCGGAATCAAACCCTGTTCTCCCAGATTAGAGTCTGTGCACTTAACCACTACACCAAACTGGCTCTCACCACCAAACTGGCTCTCACCTGAATGCTGGCACAATGTCCTCGTAGGGGAGGATTCCCAGGGAAGGGAGGTGGATGGGGTCGCGGGGCAGATTGCGCAGGGTGTCAAGGGACTGACCGTTGGAGAGATGGATGGTGGGGGTGGGACCGAGACCAAAACTCGGTGGAACCCAGCCTTATGGCTAGATTCCTTTAAGATGTGGGTAGTGGGTGGAACAGGTGTTGAGCATGACCACAAATAAAAGGAGCTCACAGGTGGAAGCCGGGGAGGATGCAGGTGGCTTTTGGTTCGAGGAGAAGGACAGAGAAGAGGGGGTGTGAGGCAAACAGCCAAGATCCACTCGAACTCGTTCATCGAAGAGTGACAATAACTTTACCAACAAGAGTCTGAGGCGACCCCCGAGCCTTCGGTGTTCATCGACATCCTGGATCTTATCCATGGCCGTCACGACCCCCGCATACAACCGGAAGGTGACACCAGTGCACACACAATCACACCGGCACGCACTAGGACAGTGGTGGCGAACCTATGGCACGGGGGGCAGAGGTGGCACTCAGAGCTCTCTCTGTGGGCACGCATGCCATCGCCCCAGCCAGGCCCAGACCATCATTAAGGTGTCGAATTCTCTGCCAAATAATTTTAAGTAAATGAAAGCATTTGGGATTGCGTTCCTTACTTTGTTTGGATCATCTTAAGTTAATGTGTGAGTTTTTCTTTTCTAAAGTAAAACCTCAGTGTTCAGGTTAAATTGCCGTGTTGGCACTTTGCGATCAATAAGTGGGTTTTGGGTCACAGTTTGGGCACTCGGTCTCTAAAAGGTTCGCCATCACTGCACTAGGATCTCTGTGTTGCGGCTGGCCTTGCGCTGGAGTCCTTCTTGTGAGCAATCTGGGGGTGAGCCGTGGGTGAGGCTCTTGTTTGCAAACAGTGCAACTCAGAGGCGAGCCCTATCTCAGCAGCCAGCGCTGGTAAGGTGTGGAGTTGCAAATACACCGGGCGGTGCTTCCAGCTTGGGCCTGCGTGGCAGCTGTCCCACACAAACGTAGCGCCGTACGGATCCATCGCTCCGACAGACAGTTGTGGTCTTGTGACTCAAGGGTGAGGGTCTGCGCTTGCGCGCGTGTCTTCGGGGGACAATCGTGTTGTGTGCGAGAGAAGGCGATTGTGAGCAACCCGTCCCAGCCCCGGAGTCGGTCGTGAGAGGGCGTCTCTGTGGGAGGCCCAGGCCTTCATACACGTGGGCCTGCCTGGGGGGAGCGAGCCACGCCCCACAGTTGCCACACAGAGGCCGGCCTTGTTCTCCTCAGGACAAGCGGCTTCTGTTACAGCCTCCGGCGCTTCCCTTCCTCCTGACGAAACGGCACCTCAGCAACCAGAAGGCTGTAACAGTTTCGAGCACGACCGGGGCGCGGCCCACAGTGAGACTTGGCTCGCTTCCCTCCGTCCCTGCTCACTCGGCAGGAGAAGAATGAGGCGAGGGAGGCGGCCGAGGAAAAGCTGAGCCATTCCCACCCCAGGAAGGCCGGGGGTTTAAATATAGAATGCTTTTTCCTGCTCTAGAACCAAGCCACGCCTCAGCTCTTGAGACCAGAGAAAGTTTCCTTCCCAAACACACGTTTCCTACCCAGTGGCGGGGGAAGGTTTCCGCAACGGCTTCTACTTTTGTCTAGCGAGCCCTTGGAGTTATAGGGGGATTCACAGCGAGAAGATATGGGGCTGTGCCTCAGTGGCGGAGCCTCCGCTTGGCATGCCGGAGGTCCCCAGGTTCGATCCCCGGCATCTCCAGTTTACAGGATGAGGCAGCCGGTGATGTGAAAGATCTTTCTTTCAAAGAGCCAGTTTGAGTGTAGTGGTTAAGTAAAAGGTAAAGGTTCCCTTGCTCGAAAGCCAGTCGAATACGACTCTAGGGTTGCGGTGCTCATCTCCGTTTCAAAGCCGAAGAGCCAGCGCTGTCCGAAGACGTTTCCGTGGTCACGTGGCCGGCATGACTAAACACCAAGGCGCACGGAACGCTGTTCCCTTCCCACCGAAGTGGTACCTATTTATCTACTTGCAATCTCTTG
>NW_015172739.1:11530-26679 GCF_001447785.1 Gekko japonicus
CTCCTCCTCCTCCTCCTCCTCCTCCTCCTCCTCTCAGAGCTCTCTCAGCCCCACCAACCTCACAGGGTGTCTGTTGTGGGGAGGGGAAGGGAAAGGAGTTTGGAAGCCGCTTTGAGACACCTTTGGGTAGTGAAGGGCGGGGTATAAATCCAATCTCTTCTTCTTCTTCTTCTTCTTCTTCTTCTCTCAGAGCTCTCTCAGCCTCACCTACCTCACAGGGTGTCTGTTGTGGAGAGGGGAAGGGAAAGGAGTTTGTGAGCCTCTCTGAGACTCCTTTAGGTAGCGAAGGGCGGGGTGTAGATCCAATCTCTTCTTCTTCATCATCTTCATATGCCAAAAACCAGCCATACGGCCTATTCGGGGTGCGCCCTCCAGGCCTGGTGCTGAACACAAGTCCTGATTTGACACCCTGATACAGGTCCGGTTCAGACCACTGCTGCTGTAGCAACAGGCGAGGATGAAGGGGGGGGGATATTCTGGCAGCTCTCTCCGATGCTGCCGTGTGTCCTCTTAGGCTGCCAGTACAGTGCCAAGGCCGGGCCGTCTTCCCTGCAGCAGGCGATCAATATCTTTGCTGTCTGGCTGAAACACGCCGGAGCATTGCAGTTTTCCCTCGACGATGCGGAGGGAGAATCTGTACGGTTGCCAGGTCCACCGGCAGGGGATGAGGGGCGAGGGTTGCCAGATCCAGTTTGGGAAACTCCTCGAGATTTCAGGATGGAGGCTGGGGGGAGGAAGAAGGAGGAGGAGGAGGAGAGGAGGAGGAGGAGAGGAGGAGGAGGAGAGGAGGAGGAGGAGAGGAGGAGGAGGAGATTGGATTTATACCCCGCCCTTCACTACCCAAAGGAGTCTCAGAGCGGCTTACAGACTCCTCGAGAGAGAGCTCTCCCAGCCCTGCCTACCTCACAGGGTGTCTGTTGTGGGGAAGGGAAAGGAGATTGTAAACCAGTTTGGTGTAGTGGTTAGGAGCACAGACTCTAATCTGGGAGAACCGGGTTTGATTCCCCACTCCTCAACATGCAGCTGCTGGTGCGACCTCAGGTCAGTCACAAGTTCCCTCAGAGCTGTTCTCTCAAGGGCAGTCCTCGAAAGAGCTCTCTCAGCCCCACCTACCACACGGGGTGTCTGTTGTGGGGAGGGGAAGGGAAAGGAGATTGTAAGACGGTTTGGTGTAGTGGTTAGGAGCACGGACTCCAATCTGGGAGAACCGGGTTCGATTCCCCACTCTTCCACATGCAGCTGCTGGTGCGACCTCGGGTCAGTCACAAGTTCTCTCAGAGCTGTTCTCTCAAGGGCAGTCCTCGAAAGAGCTCTCCCAGCCCCACCGACCTCACAGGGTGTCTGTTGTGGGGAGGGGAAGGGAAAGGGGACTGTAAGCCGCTCTGAGACTCCGAGATTTCCTGCCTCAAAGCAGGAAACGTTGTTCTTGGTGGGTGTGGTGGCTCTGCTTCTCGTGCTCTGCAAAGTGCCGTAGACACACCAAGCGAGTTACATACATAGTATACATAGTGATGAAGGTCATCATACCCAAGAGGTGTGTGGCACAGGAGCCAAGGGGCTGGTTCCAGGGAGGTTGGTCTGGTTGCAGCAATGATGAACTCCAGCTGCAAAGACTCATTTAGTTCCAGTTTAAGCTTTCACGGACCAGAGCCCGCTGCTTCTGAAACAATAAGTAACAGCTGCGTCTTAAGAACTGGGCTCTAACTAGGGATCTCCCGAGATTACTAAGGATCTCCAGGCGACAGAAATCCGTTCACCCGGAGAAAACGGCCGCTTTGGAAGACGGGGGTCTGTGGTATTATACCCTATTGAAGTCCCTCCACAAACCCCGACCTCCTTAGGCTCCACCTCCCGAATCTCCAGGCCTCATCGGACCCAGAGCTAGCAACCTGGGTCTTAATTTCATTAAGCAGAGGTCCATCCGTGGCTATTAGCCACAAGGTATAGATAGGAACTCCTGCCAACCTAGCAGTTCGAAAGCAAGAAATTGCAAGTAGATAAATAGGTACCACTTCGGTGGGAAGGTAACAGTGTTCCGTGCGCCTTGGTGTTTAGTCATGCCGGCCACATGACCACGGAAATGTCTTCGGACAGCGCTGGCTCTTCGGCTTTGAAACGGAGATGAGCACCGCAACCCTAGAGTCGGACTTGACTGGCTTTCGAGCAAGGGAACCTTTACCTTTACCTATAGATAGGAAGTCTCCATCTGGGGCAAGGGATGCTCTGTATTCTTGGTGCTTGGAGGGGGCAACCGTGGGAGGGCTTCTAGAGTCCTGGACCTCCTGATGGCCCCTGGTCTTTTTGGCCACTGTGTGACAGAGTGTTGGACTAGATGGGCCATTGGCCTGATCCAACATGGCTTCTCTTATGTTCTTATATGGAGCAGAGGTCCATCAGTGGCTATTAGCCACAAGGTATAGATAGGAGCTCTCAGTCTGGGGCAAGGGATGCTCTGTATTCTTGGTGCTTGGGAGTGGGGAGCAACAGTGGGAGGGCTTCTGGTGTCCTGGCCCCACTGCTGGACCTCCTGGTGGCACCTGGTATTTTTTGCCACTGTGTGACAGAGCGTTGGACTAGATGGGCCATTGGCCTGATCCAACATTGGCTTCTCTTATGTTATTATGTTCTTAACCTTCGCTCTAACCCAGGGAATCTGGCTGGCTTTTAAAGTGCTCCAAGACACCTGTTTATTTTTTCCTAAGAGAGAAGGAGGAGGAGGAGAGGAAGAGGAGGAGGAGCTTGGATTTATACCCCGCCCTTCACTACCTGAAGGAGTTGCAGAGTGGCTTACAAACTCCTTTCCCTTCCCCTCCCCACAACAGACACCCTGTGAGGCAGGTGGGGCTGCGGGAGCTCTTTTGAGGGGACTGCTCTTGAGAGAACAGCTCTGAGAGAACTTATGACTGACCCAAGGTCACACCAGCAGCTGCATGTGGAGGAGTGGGGAATCAAACCTGGTTCTCCCAGATTGGCGTCCGTGCTCCTAACCACTATACCAAACCGGCTCTCAACAGTGTTCACCTTCAGTCACATTTAGCATCTCGGTTTTTACGGACTGCAACGTGAACACAGGAAAGTGTTGCATCGCACTGCTAGTCCAGGTAGCTCAGATCTGTTCAGAACTCTGCGAAAGTCTCCCAAGCCTGGCTTCTGGGATCCAAATTTGAGAATGGTTTTGTTCCGCATTCTTGCTGAAAATCACTCTCCGACTTCTTGTTAAGCTCGCGACTTAACAGGTTTATTAATTTACTGCAAGGGTCCCCAACCTTTTTGAGCCTGTGGGCATCTTGGGGGTTCTGACACAGTGTGGTGGGCGCAGGCCACAGAACGAGTGCTGCAAAATGTCTGCGGCAGAAGGCGGAGCCGGCCACGAAATGGCGGCCGCAGCTTTCCTTCAGGTGGGGCTGAGAGAGCTCTCTCGAGAACTGCCCTTGAGAGAACAGCTCTGAAAGAACTCGTAAGTAAGGAGCTGCATGTGGAGGAGTGGGGAATCAAACCCGGTTCTCGAGTCCGCCAGGGGTCATTCCGTAGAAAAAGAGGTGCAGGAGCTCATTAGCATAACTTATTAGCATAACTTATTTGCATATGCCACACACCCTGACATCACCGGAAGTGTGTCAGAAGGCAACACCCACCGCTCAGGCTCCACTGGACTGTTTTGGATTGCTAGCTGTTGGGGGGGAGGGGAACACGCAGATCTGCCTTCACAGAGGAGGGAGAGCTTGTACCCAGTGTTGCCTCTAAGCTGAGTTCGTGTGAGCTAGCTCGCAGTTTTTTAGTCTCCGCCTCACACATTTTTGTCTTAGCTCAGGAAGGATGGCTCCTGAGCAAACTGATTTATGCAGCAGCCAAATCTCCTGCTCACAATGTTAATGCCAGTCGCTCACAAAGTAGAATTTCTGCTCACAGGGCTCCATAGCTTAGAGGGAACATTGCTTGTACCTGAAGGCGGGCTGGGTGGAGGGCTCTGCAACTTACCTGGCTGCTTCTTGCTCCTCGTGGCCCGACTGAGGGCTGCTGGGAGCAGGGGGTGAGGCTTGTTCCATGTGCCCACCCCCTGGGCTCCTTACTGCCGGAGCTCTGCTCCTGTGTACTCCCACAAGAAATGACCCCTGGAGACCGAGTACGTAACCACTACACCAAACCAGCTCTCCTTCAATGTAATCTACCTTACAGTGTTGCCATGAGACCCAGAGGGGTGGGCGGGGAGAGCCATTAATGGCCCCCTGCGCTTCTTGGAATGAGAACGGGACAGAAACTAAATGCATCAAGCCGGAAGGCTATGGTGCTGGTAATAATAAAACGTAACTCGATAGTCTTTCGCTATTCAATAAAGTCTTCTGGAAATCGCTGGCAGGGAAAGGCGGTCCCAGTTGTCCCTTTTTTTTTGACAGACGTATGACTTTCTTTTCTTAGGACATCCTCACCTGCACATTAGCGAACAGTCCCCAAAGTACCGGCCACTTACCGGACTCTTGCTCTTTTCTGCTACATTTTCTTCCTGTAAACAGAAAAGAGCCTCTGGCATCAAGCAACCCTAGAACGAAATTGATTTTTGCCGGTGAGGAGGAATTCCAGACCGGTTGCACTTCTTTGACAGGCTGCATAGAGAAGCGGAAGAAAGACTCCGTCCCTTTCGGGCCGTGCTACCTGCGCATTAGTCAACCGTGTCCCCAGAGAAAAGCCAGTTAGCAATCACCACTTTTCTTGCTTGTAAACATAAACGAACCGAGGGCAGAAAACCACCCCGTAACAACATGGATGTTACGTTTCCCCCCACTGCGTTTCCAAAGTGTCGATAAAACACCTGACACTTGCCTGATGCAAGGTAAGCTAGGATGAAAGAGAGCGACCTGCCCTAGCTCACCCAGTGAACTTCGTGGTGGAGTGGGGACTTGAACCCAGGACTTCCATTCCTAGTCCTTTACTAGAAAGTTTGCCTCGTGTATATATGTTCTTCTCACACGATGGAGTATGTACTACAGGTGCTCCCACATCCACAAGTCCAGCTGACACTCTGTTTGCCAGCTGCAAACAGTGAACTCTTTTTCATCTTTCAGTTTGGCTGTTTGTGAGCAGTTTGAGCCGGGTTTGTGGGATACTTTTTATGTATTCAGACAACACGATGCTGTGCAAATCACACACGTTCTTTCTCACACAGCCTGCTCGGAACCTTATTTCCCTCCTCCCCCACAGACCTGTTGCACAACTTCGAAGTCAATGGTATAATTAGACCATGAGCAAATCAGTCCGTCAGACCGTGATTATAAATAAACACTGTGGGTATTTTTTGACGTCTTCATATTTGGCTTTGTTTAAGTCTGTCTAATTTAAGTGATTTCATGCCTAAAAATCTCTGCACAGCCTTACGGGAGGCGTGGCCCACCACATGCACATCATTTCAGCTCAAGAAAACAAACCTATGTACTACCTTTCTATGAGGGCCAATGAAAATGGCCTAAAATTTTGCTCAAGTTTTGGGGAGCATCAGAACCCTTGATCAGACAGATGTTACAAAAATGAAATCGCTAAGGAAGAATTTTGTGAGGGCTGATGTTTTTTGGATCATCTTACCTACCGAACAGGTGCGAAAACCCCTGGAAGCCAAGGAAGTGAAAGCTGTTTGACAGCCATTCAAGAACAGCTTGCCAGGTAAACAGATTGGTGGTTCAGCTCGTGGGTGATTGTGGCTGTTGAACACAGTATGTTTGCCTATCGAACGTGTTCACAGCATCCCTTAATACGTGCAGGGTACATTTTCTTATGCCTAACTGAAATCAGTGTAGGGTATTTGTAGCGTGTGGAGCCAGTTTCTGGTTCCTGCTCTGAGGAGTCAGAAGGGTACAGATTTCATTCTGGCATGCCAACGATTTGTCCGCATGCCACCAGGTGTCAGCATTTTGCTAGTTTACAGTTGCAGCCACAGACACAGAGGGAGGCCATTTGTGATGCTTTAAGACTGGATGCTGTACTTGAAAGCAGTGAGACAGTGGATCAGACCTTAGTGGTCCATCTAGTCCAGCATCCTGTCTCACACTGTGGCCAACCAGTTCCCCTGGAAGTTCAACAACAGGGCACAGTGGTCAGGGCCTTCATATAAAACTCAGAAGAGACCTGCTGGATCAGACCAGTGGTCCATCTATTCCAGCATCCTGTCCCACACAGAGGCCAGCCAGTTCCTCTGGAGGGCCAACAACAGAGCATAGAGGCCGAGGCTCTCATAAGAACTTAAGAGGAGCCCTGCTGGATCCATCTAGTCCGGCATCCTGTCTCACTCAGTGGCCAACCAGTTCCTCTGGAGGGCCAACAACAGGGCATAGAGGCCGAGGCCTTCATAAGAACTTAAGAGGAGCCCTGCTGGATCCAGCTAAGTCCAGCATCCTGTCTCACACAGTGGCCAACCAGTTCCTCTGGAGGGCCAACAACAGGGCATAGAGGCTGAGGCCTTAGAACAGAAGAACATAGGAAGAGCCCTGCTGGGTCAGACCAGTGGTCCATCTAGTCCAGCCTCCTGTCTCACACAGTGGCCAACCAGTTCCTCTGGACGGCTAACAACAGGGCATAGAGGCCGAGGCCTTCCTAAGACCATCAGAAGAGCTGTACTGGATCAGACCAGTGGGGGTCCCCCAGTCCAGCATCCCATCTCATCCAGTGGCCAACCAGTTCCTCTGGAGGGCCAACAACAGGGCATAGAGGCTGAGGCCTTCCCCTGATAAGAGCATCAGAAGAGCCCTGCTGGATCAGACCATTGAGGGTCCACCTAGTCCAGCATCCTGTCTCACCCGGTGGCCAACCAGTTCCTCCGGACGGCCAACAACAGGGCAGAGAGGCCGAGGCCTTCATGAGAACATCAAAAGAACCCTGCTGGATCAGGCCAGTGGTTCATCTAGTCCAGCCTCCCGTCTCACACAGTGGCCAACCAGTTCCTCTGGAGGGCCAGCAGCAGGGCAGAGGTGGTCCTGTTTCAGTTCAAGCACCCCAATGACAACTCAGTGCACCACAACGACAGGGTTGCCAGGCATCCAACTGGAGATGGGGGGGCGGGGGGGGAGATGTTGGGGGCCCGTCAGTGACAGTGTCATCTCACTTCCGGAAAAGCTCTGGAAGCGGCGTCACGTCTAGAAATCACTGGAAACTCGACGGTAAAACCCATGAAGTCGGCCTCCCTCACTGAAGTTTGTCATCGTTATTCAGCCTAGATCAGGGGTCATTTCATAGAAAAAGAGGTGTAGGAGCTCATTAGCATAACTCATTAGCATAACTTATTTGTATATGCCACACCCCCTGACATCACTGGAACTGTGTCAGAAGGCAACACCCACTACTCAGACTCCACTGGACTGTTTTGGATTGCTGGCTACTGGGGGCGGAAAACATGCAGATCTGTCCTCACAGAGGAGGGAGAGCTTGTACCTGAATAAAACTTGGTCTTAAAGGTGCCACTGGACTGTTTTTGGCCAGGGGGAGCTCTGCAACTTACCTGGCTGCTTCTTGCTCTGACTGAGGGCTGCTGGGAGCAGGGGGTGGGGCTTATTGCATGTGCCCGCCCCCTGGGCTCTTTACTGCCAGAGCTCTGCGCTCCTGCAGGAAATGACCCCTGGCCTAGATGAAGAAGACCTCTGGACCCAGTCACTCCTGTTGTAACTTTTTGTGTTTATACATGTGTTTGTGTTTATACACAATTGGTCTAAATGGCATCACCTAGTTGTTAAAAATATTATTATATTGATTAATGTATGTTTTTCTTAAGGTTTCCAGGTCTGGGGTGGAAAATACCTGGAGACTTTGGGGGTGGATCCGGGAGAGGGGCGGGGTTTGGGGAGGGGGGGCCTCAGGATGGCACAATGCCAGAGAGTCCACCCTCCCAAGCCGCCATTTTCTCCAGGGGAGCTGATCTCTGTCAGCTGGAGATCAGTTGTCAAAGCGGGAGATCTCCAGGCCCCACCAGGAGGGTGGCAACCCTAGTTTCTATCCATTTATGATGCCATCTGCTCTGTGCCCACTCACAGGGAGGGCGGGATACAAATCCAAATAAAATAAATGAATTAGAATAGCCCTTCCGGTGATTTGTGGAGAGGACTAATGTCACTTCTGGAAGGAAAAACCCCAAAAGTGACGCCAGTCCTTTCTAGGAATCGCTGGAGACTCTATAGTTTTACTGAGGGGGGTGGGACCTGGAAGTGACATCACACCATAGGCCTGATGGCCGTTTTTGTGTTTTATTTTCCTCTCCCCACCTGTCTGAACAGTGGAACAAGAACTGGGCGGAAACAAGAGCTCGGGGTGGGGGATTTCCCACTCTCACCAGGGGACCGGCCAGTTTGGTGTAGCGGTTAAGTGTGCGGACTACAGTTGCCAAGTGTTACTCATGATTCAGTGGGGGGAGTCCTGGAGCTCCCTGGGAGTTTTCTTGCGCGTGTGCACCGCGATTGCGTCACCCGAAAGTGATGTCATTGTGTCGGGCACGTTGGGGCGGGGCCACAATACTCTGAGGGGAAACCATAGAGTTTTCCCTCGAATGATAGAGCACCCCCCGCAACGTGCCCGATGTCTCATGCCGGGCACGTCTCACACTTTGGGGGCGGGGTTCCCCCCGGCGGCCCAATCCGGGCCGGCGGGGAATGGGCCTATCGAGCGGGGGGAACTGGCAACCCTAGCGCGGACTCTAATCTGGGAGAACCGGGTTTGATTCCCCCACTCCTCCACTTGCAGCTGCTGGATGACCTTGGGCGAGCCGTAGTTCTGATAAGAGCTGTTCTTGAAAAAGAGCAGTTTCTGTGGAGAGCTCTCTCGGCCCCACCGACCTCACAGGTTGTCTGTTGTGGGGAGGGGAAGGGAGAGGAGTTTGTAAGCCGCTCTGAGACTCCTCTGGGTAGTGAAGGGTGGGGTATACATCCAAACTCCTCCTCCTCCTCCTCCTCCTCTTCTTCTTCTTCCCCCGCCCTTCATTTGTACTTGCCCTGTGCTCCTCCCCAGTAGACTGATGATCTCCATGTTTTGAGTAGCGGTTAAGTGTGTGGGCTCTAATCTGGGAGAACCGGGTTTGATTCCCCACTCCTCCACTTGCAGCTGCTGGATGACCTTGGGCAAGCTGTAGTTCTGACAAGAGCTGTCCTTGAAAAAGAGCAGTTTCTGTAAAGAGCTCTCTCATCCCCGCCTGCCGCACAGGGTGTCTGTTGTGGGGAGGGGAAGGGAAAGGAGTTTGTAAGCTGCTCTGAGACTCCTCTGGGTAGTGAAGGGTGGGGTATAAATCCAATCTCTTCTCTTCTTCTTCTTCTTCACAGGGAAAAGGACGGGCCTTCCTTCCAGCTCTCAGCGGACGTCTTGCATTCCTTTACACAGTGCCACAACTGCACACAGAGCAAGACCCTAAAAATCCTGCCCCTCTTAGGGAGGGGTTTTGAGAGCCGATGGTCTCTATTTTTGAACAAGAGACCGCGAGGATAAAACGGATCGCTTTAGCCCATCAGCCGCAGCAGGAAGTCTCATGAAAATGAAGCCGGTGGCGGAGGGAAGGAAGCCCCCGCGTTTTAGAAAGGGCTGGCGCTGACGTTTCGGGTGACATCTATCCTTGACGAAGGTCACCGTAGCAACAGGAGGAATGGTCTGAAGCGTCTCCTATCCGCCCATCTGTTGCGGGCCAGCCAGGAGCTTAGCAGAGGGACGGGCCCGGAAGGGTCAGATAAGCCTCTCGGCCCCCACTTAAGCAGTTCGAAGAGAGAAAGGGCAGAAAATGCAACCAGACACTTAAGAGACGTCGAGACTTGGAGGGAAGGGCGGGTTCTCCCCGCAGCCGTTTAGCAAGATCCCCCTCCTCTTAAACATCGAGCTTCTGTGCTGCCCAGAAGCAATGGGGCCCAACTCACTTAGGGAACACGCTATCTGCCTAGTACAGGGGTCCCCAACGTGGCGCCCAATGGGCACCATTCTGTCTTTCAATACCTTTCTTGGTGCCCAGTGTTCCCTCTAAGCTGAGTTAGTGTGAGCTAGCTCACAGTTGTTTAGCCTCCAGCTCACACATTTTTGTCTTAGCTCAGGAGCCCAGCTCACTTAGGGAACACGCTATCTGCCTAATACAGGGGTCCCCAACGTGGCGCCCACGGGCACCATTCTGTCTTTCAACACCTTTCTTGGTGCCCACTATGTGTTTTTAAAGTGGGTGAGGGGGGGTCTTTCACAGCAGGGCTTCCGACTGGCCAAAAAAGATCTGATCGCCTAGGCAGATTAAAATAACGGTCATTTCAGTGGCAGCTGCCACCGCAATGTTGGCTTTATTCTCTCTCACCCCTTTTTCTTCCAGTTTTTTTTTTTTTTTTAGTTCCCGTTTTTCTTCCCTCCATGTGAGGTTCCCCTGTGTGGTCGGCTCCGCCTCCCTGAGCAGCCATTTTGTGGCCGGCTCCACCTCATGGGGCGGCCATTTTGTGCTTGCACCCACCACCCTATGTCAGAATCCCACAGGCGCCCACAGGCTCAAAAGGTTTGGGGAGACCCCCTGGCCTAGTTCATTTTTATCCTACCCTGCCTTTAAGAACATCAGGGCACGCTTCTGTTTCTTACAACCGTCCTGTGAGGGAGGTTAGACTGACTCACATGACGTCTTCCAGCTGTTTGGTGTAGTGGTTAGGAGGAGCACGGACTCTAATCCGGGAGAACCGGGTTTAAATCCCCTCTCCTCCACATGCAGCCAGCTGGGTGACCTTGGGTCAGTTACTTCCTTGGAATACCAGCAGTCAGGAGGCGGGGGCAGGCTTTATTCAGCCACCTCTCTGAATAGCCTCCAGGCCCCCAGTAGGGGTCAGTCACCAGAGGTTGCCATGACTTCCAAGTGCAGGCACACTCATGCACACAGACACAGACTCACACACAGGGGAGCGCACAGGAGTGGAGCTCCGGCAGTAAGGAGCCCAGGGGGCTGGCACATGCAACAAGCCCCACCCCCTGCTCTCAGCAGCCCTCAGTCGGGCCACGAGGAGCAAGAAGCAGCCAGGTAAGTTGCAGAGCCCCTCCCCCCATCCCGCCTTCAGGTACAAGCTCTCCCTCCTCTGTGAGGGCAGATCTGCACTCCCCCCCATAGCTAGCAATCCAAAACAGTCCAGTTGAGCCTGAGCAGTGGGTGTTGCCTTCTGACACACTTCCGGTGACGTCAGGGGGAGTGGCATATGCAAATAAGTTATGCTAATGAGCTATGCTAATGAGCTCCTGCACCTATTTTTCTACGGAATGACCCCTGCCTCACACACATGCATATATGAAAAACACACACACAAAAAGTTTGCAAAGCATTAGGGGTGGCCCCTCTCCCCCTCTTTGGCAGTGCATCTTCCTAAAAAGAGACACCTGCTACACCAGTTTGGTGTAGTGGTTAAGTGCGCGGACTCTAATCTGGGAGAACTGGGTTTGATTCCCCACTCCTCCGCTTGCACCTGCTGTATGACCTTGGGCAAGCCGTAGTTCTGATAAGAGCTGTCCTTGAAAAAGAGCAGTTTGTGTCTAGAGCTCTCTCGGCCCCACCTACCTCCCAGGGTGTCTCTTGTGGGGAGGGGAACTCCATTCCAGAAAAAAAGATTACTCCCGCAGAGGATTCAGGAGCTGTTCAAGGTTCACGTAAACGTCAAACAGCTCCTGACCCCACGGAGAGAATCGTTTGGCGTCTTTTATGCGGACAGACTGGCATACGCCTGAGGCTGGCTATTCCTCGGAGCGAAAGGAGAGGGCACACCATTGGGAAACCACCCAACCGCAGGAGAAAAGAGACACTGTTGTTCCTGTGGAGACAAAGGGCCATCGGGACAATGCAGGGTTTGTGTTGCGGGTTGCGGCGCAGGGTTGCGGCCCTGCTGGGGAGGCAGAGATCTCAGATTCCTGGCAGTGTTGGCCTGTCTTACAGCAGAACCAACAAGACTTGAATTGGCCACAGATGGGAAGAGAAGCCGACTGGCCAAGCCAGAGCAGGATTCCATGGGGTTGCTAGCTTTGGGTTGAGAAATACATGGAGATTTTGGGGGGCGGAGGCTGAGGAGGGGAAGATCTGGGGCGGAGAGGACTTCAATGGTGTATAATGCCATAGAGTTCCCCTTCCAAAGCGACCGTTTTCTGCAAGTGAACTGATCTCTGTCGCCTGGAGATCAGTTGTCATAGTGGGAGATCTCCCTAGAAACATGTAGCAGCGGGGTAGCAGTGTGTGTGGGCAAGATCTTGGGGTACGGGTGGACCATAAGTAAAACATGAGCAGCCGGCGTGATGCAGCGACAGAAAAGGCTAATGCGATCTTGGGGTGTATCAACAGAGGCATAATAACATCCAGATCGCAAGATGTCATAGTCCCGCTGTACACTGCATTGGTCAGGCCACCCCTGGAGTATTGTGCGCAGCTCGGGAGGCCTCACTTCAAAAAGGACGTAGACAGAATGAAGTGGGTGTAGAGGAGAGCGACGAGGGAGACCGTGCAATCGGGCTACCGCGCTTTATTTTGCTCCGGGGCGAACAGCCACGCCTCCCCCCTGCGTTATCTGGCCCGTGTGGCCGGGGCCCATATTTCTTTTAACATTTTTTTTTATTTGTAATTTTTATTTATTAAGTTTGAAAAGTAAGGTTTCATAACTGGAAGTAGCATATACCTGTAAACAAAAGAAACGGAGAATATAAAACATGTAAGCTATAACAACAATGTACACAGCGCAATGATAAAACAGTTAACTGTATAGTAATCATCCTGCCAACAAAAGTCCACATGGTCAAAGCAATGGTATTCCCAGTAGTCGTGTATGGCTGCGAGAGTTGGACTATAAGGAAGGCCGAGCGCCGAAGAATAGATTCTTTTGAACTATGGTGCTGGAGAAGACTCTTGAGAGTCCCTTGGACTGCAAGAAGATCCAATCAGTCAATCCTGAAAGAAATCAACCCTGACTGTTCCCTGGAAGGCCAGATAGTGAATCTGAAGCTCAAATACTTTGGCCACCAAACGAGAAGGGAGCACTCACTGGAGAAGACCCTGATGCTGGGAAAGATTGAAGGTCAAAGAAGACGGGGACGGCAAAGGATGAGATGGTTAGGCAGTGTCATAGATGCAACAAACATGAAATTAAGCAAACTTCAGAGGACAGCGGAAGACAGGAGGGCCTGGCGGGAGCTGGTCCATGGGGTTGCGAAGAGTCGGACTCGACTGTGCGACTGAACAACAAAATGCTCTGTAGTAGCTTTCAATAGATATAGTACAGAAAGCAAGATTAACAAGTACTATCAAAAATCCTTATAAACTTCTAGTTCAATATGAATTAAATCATTTATATGCATTTGGAATCTGATGCTTAAAAATGAAAAGGGAGATGCATACTATATAGAGGATGGCCATTAGACTATCAAGGAAGATCCCGCCAAAGGGTTCGGATTTCATAACATTTAACATCTAAAATAGAGGTTAATCCCACTGGTCTACCTTACAGGGCTGTTGCAGAGATCTCGAAAGTGCTGTAGTAATGACAACTGGTTGTTCAGAGACGGGCAGAAAAATAATGGCAGCTCACCCGCCCCACCAGAGTAAAATATTGCCCTACAAGCCAGAAAACCACATGCCACCCCAATCCCAAAACCGAATCCGACCGAGCGCGGCAAACTCAGATCAGTTTCATTCACAGATTAATTAACTACGGTTCTACTTGATTAACCGCCAGCAGATAATTTTAGCTAGTGGCGAATTTCGGTAGGCAGGAACTGGGCTTTAGTGAGGCCTGCGAAGTGAACCACAAGGGTCGAGCGGGCCAGAGATCTGAGGGGGGAAACCAACTCTCGCTTGAAGTCGATTGGGGCTCCCTGCTCCGCTCTGCAAGGGGGGCGGAGAGCCCAACTTCAAAGGCCAGAAAAAACCATTTGCGGCATGAGCGGCTTTTCTCATCTCAGCCTCTCTCCCACGACAAAGAAGTTGGTCGGCTCTCTCCTCCTGGAGGTGGGTGTGAACTCTGGGAACGGCTGCGAGGAAAAAGGCCCGCTTCCTCCTCCTCGCTCTCAGGCCTTCCCACATGTGGCCAGTATCCCAGCTTGGGGCATGACAGTGGCAAGAGAGAGCATGTGCGCTGGGAGGGGAGCAGCCTCCGGTTTCACCTCCGCTCTGCCTGCTGCCGTTTCCCTCTTCAAACGCTTCTTAAAGCACAAGCCTTTGGAGGGCAGTCCCAAGGTGACGGGCTGCACGAGGACCAGCTGGAACCGATTGTTCCAGCCGTGTTTGTGGGAGTGCACCATGCGCGCGCACGCTGGGTTGGATGCCTGCCCGGCCACATGGCTTCCCCAGCTGCCGAGAGCACAAGGCCTCCCGAGCACCTGTGCTCCCTATTCTCCGCACAGCACAAATAACACCGCCAAGTACTGTGTCAGTGGGCTGTCAGATACAGTGGCAGTAAGCGCATTACGGAGCGTGGGGAGGGGGGGATCCACTGGGAGGAGGCTGCCGTGCGCCGGTTACCGCTGTGAAGAGCTGAGTTGGGCGTGTGAGATCGGTCTGTGGCCTGCAGCTTTGTGAAGTTTTAAAAGCAGCTACCGTGTTCAAAAAAACGTTGGGATGCACAGTGCGATGTTTACATGCGGGGAATCTGCAGGATCCAACACAGGCTGGGGCAGGTGATGCTCCGTATTCTTGGTGTTTGGGGGGGGGGACAACAGTGGGAGGGCTTCTAGTGTCCTGGCCCCACTGATGGACCTCCTGATGGCACCTGGTATTTTTGGCCACTGTGTAACACAGAGTGTTGGACTAGATGGGCCATTGGCCTGATCCAACATTGGCTTCTCTTATGTTCTTACAGTGTATCGTAGCACTGCCACTGGTCCGGGGACCCCAGAAGGGTTCTGGCTGGGCTGGCTCAACAGGATCCCATCCTCGTCGCCAGTGTTAAATACTGGGTTCTAGACGCACGGCAGTGATCAGCTCTGGTTTATTCAGTGATTTCTGCAAAACTACCAGAACCGGCACCAGAGCCTCAGCTCTGTTAAATAGCCTGCAATTGACACACCCAAACACACCCCACTCCCAGTGATAGGCTATTTACATAACATTACTACTTGACTGGTTTATTCCAGAGTCCTGGTCCGCTATTGTTCTTGTGCTCCAAGCTCAGCCAGTCTCTGGGGTGATTCAATCAGGGATGATTCAGTCCCAATAC
>NW_015172739.1:28613-32201 GCF_001447785.1 Gekko japonicus
CAGCCGCTGAGGCCTTTCCCACCACCACCAATGTTCCCTCTAAGTTGTGGAGTCTTGTGAGCAAAAATTCTACTTTGTGAGCTACTGGCATGAAAGTTGTGAGCGAGCAATTTGGCTACCACATCAATTAGCTTGCTCTGGAGCCATCCCTTCCTGAGCTAAGACAAAAATGTATGAGGTGGAGGCTAAAAAACTGTGAGCTAGCTCACAATAACTCAGCTTAGAGGGAACACTGCCCACCACCTCCTGCCTGGTCCTTTTAACTGGAGATGATCCCTCTGTTCCCCCCCCCCCCCGCTTTTATATTGACATTGTGAGTTCCTCGGGGCAGAGACTTATGTCTGTTTGTTGCTTATGTCATGCCGAGAAGTCTGGGAACAGTGCTAGGGAAACGCACGCCCGTTGCCACAGCGCCGGTTCCTGGCACACACACGTCACTCAGGGCTCTGAAACGCCACACGCTGTGCCAAGAAAGAGGTCTTCACGCCTCCCTCCACACGCAGAGACACTATCAGGTTCTGCGGAGACTCCCATAAGGAAGGAGGGGAGGAAATGCTCCCCTTTGCTCCACGGCGGCCATTGAAGACAAAGCCATAAGCGTTCTGGGCCCCCTTTCTGCCGTGCATGAGGGGGCAGGGACAGTGAACGTGTAACTTCCGCACAGCTGCACACTTGCGCCCCCCTCCCCCTCCCCCCAGTTGGCATTGAGCGCTCGGCGGGATTTGCGGTGGATTTGCTAGGCCGTAAACCAGTTTGACTGGCTGAACCCGACAAGCTGCTTGCGTTCGCTTTTTCTCGCTAGGCCTGGCAGGCCTGGAAAAGATACGCCGGGGCAAAGCGGAGGTGCCGAGGCCTCTCTTAGGAGCAGGTTTCTGTTCCTGGCACTGGAGGGAGGTAGGGAGGAATGAAGCGTGGAGCCCAGGAGACAGGGTGCTGAGAGACGGGAAGGTGAGCCACGGTAGTTCCGGGAATGTCTCCAAGGTGAGAGGGGGAGGGCTGGCGCTCCGGTGAGGAAAAGGATGTGTGGGTGGAGTGGCAACTACCATTCAAGCCGCAGACAATTTATGGCGACCCCAGTCAAGAGCTTTCAAGACACGTGATAAACAGAGGTGGTTGGCCTTTGCCTTCCTCTGCAGAGCCTTCCTTGGTGGCCTCCCTCCCAACAACCGAACCTGCTTAGCTTCCCCCAGCAAGGGGCTTTCAAGGCAAGTGCGAAGCAGAGGTGGTTTGCCATTGCCTTCCTCTGCGGAGCCTTCCTTGGTGGTCTCCCTTACAAGTACCAACCCTACTTAGCATCCACCAGCAAGGTGTTTTCAAGACAAGTGATTAAACAGAGGTGGTTTGCCATTGCCTTCCTCTGCAGAGCCTTCCTTGGTGGCCTCCCTCCCAACAACCGAACCTGCTTAGCTTCCCCCAGCAAGGGGCTTTCAAGGCAAGGGAGAAGCAGAGGAGGCTTGCCGTCGCCTTCCTTTGCAGAGCCTTCCTTGGTGGTCTCCCTTCCAAGCACTGACCCTGTATAGCTTCCCCCAGCAAGGGGCTTCCAAAGCAAGGGAGAAGCAGAGGTGGCTTACCATTGCCTTCCTCTGCAGAACCTTCCTTGGTGGTCTCCCTTCCAAGTACTGACCCGGATTAACTTCTGACATGGCAACCCCAGCAAGGGGCTTTCAATATTCTTCATGGGACAGAGATGATCCCGGAAGGCTGGGGAATAGCCAAGGGGAGACTGCCCATGGACCAAAACAAGGCAGAGAGGGACAGAAGGAGGGGGCATTAATGGGGCCTTTAAAAGTGTGACAGACTTTATGGATGGTCGCCAAGAGCAGATATCCGGGAGCTACAGACTTAGTAAGACTTTAACAGCCAATCCTTGTCCCGGGAAATGTTGCCAGAGAGAATTCATAGCCCTCTCACTAAACTACAATTCCAAGGAATCTTAGGGAGAGTGGAGAACATTAAACGGTCGATATGGAAACGGTCGATAAGGGTTTATATAGGGTTAATACGCCTTAAGAGCAGGAGTTCCCCAACATGGTGCCCGGGGGGCACCCCATGGCACCTGCTGGTATCTTTCCTGTCACCCATTAAGTGCACCAGTTTGGTGTCGTGGTTAAGTGCACGGACTCTAATCTCGGAGAACCGGGTTTGATTCCCCACTCCTCCACTTGCAGCTGCTGGATGACCTTGGGCAAGCCGTAGTTCTGATAAGAGCTGTCCTTGAAAAAGAGCTGTTTCTGTCAGAGCTCTCTCCGCCCCACCTACCTCCCAGGGTGTCTATCGTGGGGAGGGGAAGGGAAAGGAGTTTGTAAGACACTCTGAGACACCTTCGGGTAGTGAAGGGCGGGGTATAAATCCAATCTCCGCCTCCTCCTCCTCCTCCTCTTCTTCTTCTTCTTCTACAAAATGGGTGGGTCCAGCAACACTTTTGCTTGGCCCTTGGAGATTTGAGTGGCTATGCAGATCTTCAAAAACATCACATCAGCGGCAGCCGCCGCCACAGCCCAAGGATCTTCGCTTTGTGACGGAAGGTGAGCTGCGGCGGCCATTTTGTGGCTGGCTCCACCAGACTGTGTCAGTCGTTTCATGGTGGCCATTTTGTGGCTGTGGCGCTCACCAGACTGTGTCAGAATGCCAAATGCCCCCACAGGCTCAAAAAGGTTGGGGACCCCCACCTTAAGTGTTAAGTCGCTTACTTAACAAAGTAGTCGGAGAGTGATTCAGCAACGATTCAGCTTTATTCAGCAACTCAAACACTTTTTGAGCAGCTTACTGAATACATTACATTAAGATTTTCAGGGGGAAAATCCAGTTCTGGAGAAGGGCAAAAGCCAAGGATGGGGAAATTTGTTTGTCTGTTCCACCTCTCAGCTTAAGCCAAAAAGGATAAAGCTGACCAGTGTTCCCTCTAAGCTGAGTCAGTGTGAGCCAGCTCATAGTCTTTTAACCTCTGGCTCACACATTTTCGTCTTAGCTCAGGACGGAGGGCTCCAGAGCAAACTAATGTATGCAGTAGCCAAATCGCTCGCTCACAGCTTTAACGCCAGTAGCTCACAAAGTTGAATTTGGACTCACGAGGCTCCACAGCTTAGAGGGAGCATTGAAGCTGGCCCAGATGTGACCCAGACCGCGTGCCACATTTTTAAAGTTCAAAGCATCTGGAGGAAGATCAGATCGGGCCTGCAAAGCTGGCAGGAAGAGAGACTGTTAGCGCTTCCTCTTTCTCCCGCCTAAATTACACCCCCCACACACACACACTTACAATTAGCTCTGCCAGGGGGAAATGCCTCTATTTCAACAGTACGTGGATAGAGAACTGCCAGAAGTACAAGCTGGGTTTCGAAGAGGTAGAGGAACCCCGCTCGTGCGTCATTTCCTGTTTTGGCTATTACAACTGCAATGCATGGATAACGGAACTGGCCAACCTGACAGGGCTGGTGCGAGGATGATGAAGATCAGGGGTCATTTCGTAGAAAAAGAGGTGCAGGAGCTCATTAGCATAACTCATTAGCATAACTCATTTGCACATGCCACACCCCCTGACATCACCGGACGTGTGTCAGAAGGCAACACCCACCACTCAGGCTCCACTGG
>NW_015172739.1:33013-37820 GCF_001447785.1 Gekko japonicus
CAGGAGGGCCTGGCGGGATCTGGTCCATGGGGTCGCGAAGAGTCGGACTCGACTGTGCGACTGAACAACAACAAAGGCAGGAAAATAGTGCTGGAGGGGGCACTGAACGTCCCCTCCCCCAGCACCGCTGCTCTGCTCAAATTTCGACCTCCTCCTGCATCATTTCCTGTTTTTGCTATTCCAACTGCAATGCATGGATAACGAAACCGGCCAACCTGACAGGGCTGGCGCGAGGATTATGAAGATCAAGCGTGTGAAGCCGTTTCAGGATCGTCAGGTATTACAGAAGGGACGCCTTTGGTCCTTTCACGGTGCCGAAAGGACCATCTCCAATCACAGCAATCTGCCTGAGCCCTGAGCCCCAAGATCGGGGGTTCCCCAATGTGGTCCCCGCCAAGGGTTTTCAGGAAGCGGGGAGGGACAGGTGGGGCTCTTGCCCAGCAAGACTTCTGATCCAACATTTTTCATTCTGATCCTTCTGATCCAACATTGGCTTTCGCCAGTTTGGTGTAGTGGTTAAGTGCGCGGACTCTAATCTGGGAGAACCGGGCTTGATTCCCCCCCTCCTCCACTTGCACCTGGCTGGATGACCTTGGGCAAGCCGTAGTTCTGGCCAGGGGTCATTTCGTAGAAAAGGAGGTGCAGGAGCTCATTAGCATAACTTATTTGCATATGCCACACCCCCTGACATCACCGGAAGTGTGTCAGAAGGCAACACCCACCGCTCAGGCTCCACTGGACTGTTTTGGATTGCTAGCTATTGGGGGGGGGGGAACGTGCAGATATGTCCTCACAGAGGGAGGGAGAGCTTGAACCTGAAGGTGGGCCGAGGGGGGAATCTGCAACTTACCTGGCTACTTCTTGCTCTGACTGAGGACTGCTGGGAGCAGGGGGGGGGGCTTGTTGCTTGTGTCCGCCCCCTGGGTTCTTTACTGCCAGAGCTCCTCTCCTGTGCGCTCCTGCAGGAAATGACAGGGGGGTGGGGCTTGTTGCATGTGCCCGCCCCCTGGGCTCTCTACTGCCAGAGCTCCGCTCCTGTGCGCTCCTGCAGGAAATGACCCCTGGTTCTGGCACAGCTGTTCTTGAACAAGAGCAGTTTCTGTCAGAGCTCTCTCAGCCGCACAGGCAGTGTTCCCGCTAGCTCACAGTTTTTAAGCCTCCGGCTCACACATTTTTGTCTTAGCTCAGGAAGGAGGGCTCCAGAGCAAACTGATTTATGTAGTAGCCAGGTCGCTCGCTCACAACTTTAATGCCAGTAGCTCACAAAGTGGAATTTTTGCTCACAAGACTCTGCAGCTTAGAGGGAGCATTGCTCACAGGGTGTCTGTTGTGGGGAGGGGAAGGGAAAGGAGTTTGTAAGCTGCTCTGAGACTCCTTTGGGTAGCGAAGGTCGGGGTATACATCCAATCTCTTCTTCTTCTCCCTCTACTATCAGCCCCTGGAGATTGGGTGGGCTGTGTAGATTTTTAAAAATGCAGCTGCCACCACAGCACAAGGGTCTCCGCTGTGTGGCTGAAAGCAGGCTGCGGCCGCCATTTTGTGCCTGGCTCCGCCTTCTGCAGCAGCCATTTTCTGGCTGCACCCGCTGCATTGTATCAGTTTCACGTGCGCCTGCCTGATCAAAAACGTTGTGGATCCCTGCCCAAGATCAAGGACTGGTGGATCCTCCATGGAAATTGGCCTTATCTAAGATTGGTGGGAATTCATGCTAGGTTCTTTCTAGCCACTCCCATTCCCCTGTAGGTGAGACTTGGGCTGCCAATCCCCAGGTCAGCCCTGGAGATCTCCCAAAATTATAACTAATCTCCAAACTAGGGTTGCCAAGTGGCACTTACCTTGCCGGCAGGGGATTCCTGTGCGCATATCGGCGCGCACTCGCACCACATGCACGCCACAGGGAAGTGGCGTCATGACGCCGGGCACGCTGGGGGCGGGGCCACGACCATACAAGGGAAAAACCCCTGGAGAAAATGGCTGCTTTGGAAGGTGGAGTCCATGGAGTCTCCTCCCCCAAATCTCCAGGAATCTCCCAGCCAGAAGTTGGCAACACTAGGCAAAGCTGCCACCAACTCTTCCGGCCTTCAACAGAAAAGGTTTCCATCTGTTCTGATGGACAGACTGTTCCTCTGTTACATTTTTTTTTTTAATCGTGTTCTCTTGCCGGAAGATATTTTTAAGCGTTTTAACATTCTCGCCGGCTCAGTTGGGGCCGAACAGCGGCCCACACAATTAACCAAATAAAAATATACAAACACTGCGATGTGTATGAGCCGTGCCTGAAATTACAGTCATGACTATTTTCTCTGCTTTGTACAAAAGTTGGCTCTGAAAATAGCTGGCTTCTGGGATAAACCTAAAAGGTTCCCCGCCCACTCTAGGGCACATCAGGGACCGAGAGACCACCTGGCGCCATCTGCGCACAGCCGTTCCGGAAGCAAAACATCTCTGGCTGCACCAAAATGCGCGCCTTCTCTGAAGCGGAGCAAGTTTCAGCGGGACCCGTGCCAGGGTTCGATGAGGAAAGCCATGCCAGGGAACGCAGGACCAAACCAACACAATTTTGCCATTTACTTTGTGTGTGCGTGAGTGTGTGTGTGTGTCTGGAAGCAAGGCTCCCTCTAAACTGTGGAGTCCTGTGGGCAAAAATTCTACTTGGTGAGCTCCTGGCATTAAAGTTGTGAGCGAGTGATTTGGCTGCTGCATGAATTAGTTTGCTCTGGAGCCATCCCTTCCTGGGCTAAGACAAAAAATCTGAGAGCCAGAGGCTAAAAAACTGTGAGCTAGCTCACACTAACTCAGCTTAGAGGGAACACTGTCTGGAAGTCATGGTTGACTTCTGGAGACCTCTAATGGGGCTTGGACATTTCAGAGAGGTGGCTTGCTATTGCCTGCCTCTGCAACCCAGCCTTGGTATTCCTTGGAGGTCTCCCATCCAAGTACTTGCTGTAGTGGCTTGGTGTAGTGGTTAAGAGCGCAGAGTCTAATCTGGGAGAACCGGGTTTGATTCCCCACTCTTCCACTTGCACCCGCTGGATGACCTTGGGCAAGCCAGAGTTCTGTCAGAGATGTTCTGGAAAGAGCAGTTCTCAAAAGAGCTCTCTCATCCCCTCCGACCTCACAGGGTGTCTGTTGTGGGGAGGGGGAGGGAAAAGAGATCGTAAGCTGCTCTGAGACTCCGACTGAAGGGGTGAGTATAAATCCAGTCTCTTCTCTCTTCTACTTGCCAGAGTTGGCCCTGCTTAGCTTTCGAGATCTGACGAGATTGGGCTTACCTAGGCTATGCAGGTCAGGGAAGAGTTTTGCAAGTTAGATGAGAACGTCCCCTGGAGCATGTGGACTTCTCCGCTCTGCATGCACCTTAGAATCATAGAGTTGGAAAGGATCATCTAGGGGTCATCTAGTCCACCCCCTGCAAAATGCAGGGAATTCACGAATACTTCTCTCTGTCTCTCCCCCCCCCCCCCCGTGACCCCTGTTCCATGCCCAGAAGATGACAAAGAACCCCCAGAATCCCTGGCCTGGAGAAAAATGGCTTCCTGACCCAAACGTGATGATCAGTATTTCCCTGGGCATGTAAGAAAGGGCCACAAAACTAAGCACTGATGCAACCCTTCCTGCCCTCCCTTGAATAGTCACCCACCGCCAAACCTTTCTCGACTTCAGCCACATGGCCTGAGAAGAAAAAGGAGTTGGAGGAGATCGGATTTAGACTCAGCCCTTCACTACCTGTAATGTATTCATCCCCGACCCTGTGCATGACTAGGTCGCCATGCAGTCAGGTGAAGCAGCCGAGCTTTGGTCATGAGGACAAAGGTTCAAGCAGATCCTAGCCCGCACCTATCAGAGGGCTAGGCTCCTGGCCGAGAGCCTATGGAACTCTCGGCCACTGTGAAAAAGCCAATCACGGCTATGGGGGTGTGTTTAGGGTGCAGAACTGGAGCACATATAAACTGGCCTGCGAGCCGGTTAAGGTTGTCTTGTTCTGAACTAAGTAAAGGTATGCTGAGCTGGAATCCCTCTCCGTCTGCATACTTTTTACTACCCGAAGGAGTCTCAGAGCGATTTCCTTTCCCTTCCCCTCCCCCCAACAGACACCCTGTGAGGCAGGTGGGGCTGAGAGAGCTCTTTCGAGGACTGCTCGGAAGAGAAGAGCCCCGAGAGAACTTGTGACTGACCCAAGGTCACACCAGCAGCTGCATGTGGGGGCGTGGGGAATAAAACCTGGTTTTCTCCAGATTGGAGTCCGTGCTCCTAACCACTACGCCGAACTGGCTCGCAGCACTGATCCCAAGCCCTTAACCATGGCACCATTCCCCAAAATCTTTTAAAGGCCCTTAACCCCTGCACCACCATACACGCACGCGGGGGCCAACACCAGTAACAGGTAGCCCAGGGCATGGATAGCTTCTGCCTTACCCGAAATGAAAGGGTAGGGGTCCTCAGCGTGGCGCCCTCTGACACTTTGTCTCATGTCAATTGCCAACAAGCTGGATAAAACGTCCTGTCATGATCATGCGTCTTTATCAGCAGCTGGGTAATTAAACCACTTCCTTATGGACTCAGTCACTAACAAACTAAACAGAACTACTCAAAAACCAATTGAAAAACCAATAATGGAAAAATGGACTCCCATACTAGAATTCTTAGCTTTAGAAGATTTTTTACCTTCATCTTGGCAGCAATATCAGAAATGGATGTAAATGCTCTTACGACATTGACAACAAAATAGAAATAGACTTTTGTCTTGCATATTCAACGACTATTTAAAGGATATAGATGCCAGTGGGGTGGGTTAGGCTGAGAGTGT
>NW_015172740.1:0-6736 GCF_001447785.1 Gekko japonicus
CTTTACCTTTACCCCATTGATGGACCTCCCCTCCTTAAACCCGGCCCTCCTCATCCTCTACCCCCAAATCTCCAGGAATTCCCCAACGCGAATTTAGCAACCTTACCCGGCGAGCATTTACAGGAGGACACCAAAGCAAAACCCGTCAAGCAGAATCCACCAGCAGCACGGAGAGCTCGACCTTCATCTCCTTCTCCAGCTTCCTGCTCTTGCATCCCTTGGCCAGCGTGACCTCTGGCTCTGGGGGGGGGGACCCAGGCTCTTCACCTACTAGGCTCCGCCCCCTGCTCCCCCCCATTAACCCTTGATGGAAAGCAGTCATGTGTCAACAGCCTGCCAAGTGTTTGCAGGAAGAAGAAGAAGAAGAAGAAGAAGAAGAGATTGCATTTATACCCCACCCTTCACTTGGAGTCTCAGAGCGGCTTACAAACTCCTTTCCCTTCCCCTCCCCACAACAGACACCCCCTGTGAGGCAGGTAGGGCTGAGAGAGCTCTGGGCTCTTTTTCAAGGACAGCTGTGCCAGAGCTTGTGACTGACCCAAAGTAACACCAGCAGGTGCAAGTGGAGGAGTGTGGAATCAAACCCGTCTCTCCCAGATTAGAGTCCGCGCATTTAACCACTACACCAAACTGACCTTGGGTCAGTCCCAAGTTCTCTCAGAGCTGTTCTCTCAAGAGCAGTTCTCGAGAGAGAGCTCTCTCAACCCCAGGAAGCAAGGGGGAGGGCCGTAGCCCAATGGCAGAGCACCAGCACCTGGGGTTGCCACCAGCCTCCAGGTGGTGACTGGAGAGCTTCCAGAATTACAGCTCGCCTCCAGATGACAGAGATTTGTTCCTCTGGAGAAAATGGCGACATTTGGAGATGAGTTGTAACTCCAGGGGATCCCCAGGTCTCTCCTGGAGGCTGGCATCCCTACCTTGAAGAGGAGAGGGTCTGACAAAGTACTTTGCTCTTTTTTTAAGTACTATTTTATTGGTTTTCAACAAACAAAATAACAATGCAACCATAAAACATTATACGAAATTTATATGTGAAAGGGATCTGGGTGTTCCGGATGATCACAAGCTAAACATGAGTCCGCAGTGCGATGTGGCTGCGAAGAAAGCGAATGCAATCTTAGGATGCATTCACAGAAGCCCTGTGTCCAGATCACGGGAGGTGGTCGTTCCGCTCTGTTCTGCTGTGGTCAGACCTCACCTGGAGTCCTGTGTCCAGTTTTGGGCACCACATTTTAGGAAGGCTGTTGACAAGCCCGAGCGTGTCCAGAAGCAATGCCGGTCACAGCTACTGACGAAACGTCAGGTCCTACAATGCCAAGTCCACGGCCACACAACCCGGAATATCTACAACAGCTAATGAACTTGGGCCGTGAAAGCCTTCGACAACATACCATTGTATAACACTTTGTACAACACTTTGAATTTCGGGTTTGCCATTTTTTAAAACAAATAAACAAACAAACAGGAGGGCACCGAGATGATGAAGGGGTTGGAGAACTTTCCCTGTGAGGTCTGGGAGTTTTCAGTTTAGAAAAAAAGATGACTAAGGGGGGGAGATGGTTGAGCTTTCTAAAATGATGCATGGGATGGAGAGAGTTGATAAAGAGAGCTTTTTCTCCCTCTCCCAAAATACTAGCACTTGAGGGCATCCAATGAAGGTGGATGGGCAGTAGGTTCAGGACAGACAAACATCAGGAGAAACGTCCTAACTGTAAGAATGGTCGAGCAATGGGACAGACTGCCTCAGGAGGTGGTGGACTGATGGCCAGAGGTGTAAACAGCTTTAAAAGAGGATTAGATCAATTCATGCAGGAGAGGTCTATGAGTGGCTACTAGCCATGGCGATTGATGGGAACCTCCACATCCAGAGACACTAAACCTCTAAATCCCAGAGGCAACATCAGGGAAAGGTCTCAGCCTCTGTGCCCTGTTGTTTTTACCTATTTAAAGATTTAAAATGTAGTGTTTTACGGGGTTATAGTCATAAATTAGTTACCATAAATGAAGTATATCTATTACATTTGGTATTTCCTTTTTATTATAAGATATGATCGAATTGGGAACCATATAGTTGTGAATTCACTATATTCAGTCTACTGGTCTTAACATATCTATTAATTTCTTCCATTATATATAAATTCCATAGTTTAGAGTGCCATAATTTTAACGTAGGTCTATATTCCGATTTCCATTTAGCTGGTATAGCTGTTTTTGCAGCCAATAATAATAATAATGCAACTTTGTTTTTATATTAGATAGTTCTATTTCAGATCCAAGATTCAAGAGAAGTGATACGGGGGCAAAGTACTTTGCTTTTGTTGAGTACATCCCGGGCAGCGCTGGCTGGTGAGATGGAATGGGAATGCTATGGCACTTTGGGTGGAACTGACCCGAGCTCCTACGATGTTATTAGCAGTGTTAGTAATGTGCTGGAAATAATGTGATGACGGATGCATATAAATTATGTATAGAAATCAATTTTTTACTTCACTCAGATGAAGTGGTTGGTCACTCTGTGAGACAGGATGCTGGACTAGGTGGACCCTCACTGGGCTATTCGTATGTTCTTAGGAGTAGACAGGTCTGCCTTGAAAGCCGTCGTCTGTTGTTCAGGGGTAGAACTGGCACCTCTGAACAACTTTATGTCGTAGCATGGGGGGGGGGCTTTAGCAGCCCCCCAAGTGCCACCCCAGCCAAGAATCAAAAGCTGGACTGTGACTGAAGTTGGCTGGTGGTGAAAAGCGCTGTTATGGCGACCCCTCAAGGGGTGTCCAAGGCAAGAGGTGTTCAGAGGTGGTTGGTTTGTTTGCAATGACAGAGCCATTGTATTCTACAGATACGATTAGAACCTCCTCAGGAAACAATCCCTATACAAAAGAACCTCCTCAGGAAAGCTCCTCCATTAGCATGTTCAGGAAACCTCCTCAGGAAACAATCCATATACAAAAGAACCTCCTCAGGAAAGCTCCTCCATTAGCATGTTCAGGAAACCTCCTCAGGAAACAATCCCTATACAAAAGAACCTCCTCAGGAAAGCTCCTCCATTAGCATGTTCAGGAAACCTCCTCAGGAAACAATCCTGGTTTGCCATTGCCTGCCTGCCTGCCTCTGCTTGGTTTGCCAGCTCCGGGTTAGGAAATTCCTGGATGGTTGGGGATGGAGTTGGGGGCAGGGTGTAATGCCATAGACTCCGCCCTCCAAATCAGCCATTTTCACCGGGGGAACTGAGCTCTGTAGCCCGGAGCAGTCAAAAAGAGCAAGAGCTCCTTAAAGACTAACAAAATGAGCTTCAGATCTAAAGAAGTGAACAGTGACTCAAGAAACCTCTTTTTTCTAGTCTTTAAGATGCTACTGGACTCTTGCTCTTTTCGACTGCTACAGACAAACACGGCTATCCATCTTGATCTAATAGCAAGCAAAGGACAATCGCAGGTGAATGACAATAGCAGGCTGTCTGATCCCGGGCACGCTTTGCCTGGGACGACTCCTTTGACAGCAGGCAACTGGAGGGCGTCAGGTCTTCCGTTCCCCGGCACTAACCCCGTTCCCAAATAACAGCCCTTAATGGCGCTGAGAGTTTGACCAGGAGACCCCCTAGGGTTGCCAGCCTCCAGGTGTGGCCTGGAGAGCTCCCAGAATCACCAATAATCTCCAGGAACCCATCTTGATCTGTAGCCTAGAAATCAACTATAATTCTGAGAGATCTTCAGGCCCCACCTGGAGGTTGGCAACCCTACATAGTCTCAGTAGAAAAGAGCCAGATTTCAGGAGCACCTTAAAGACTAACAAAATATGTGTCACTTCTTCAGATACATAGTCTCAGTCAGCTTCACACTCATATATCTATTTCCTGACATGGCTGCTGTTTTGATCTATGAACATAGCTGGTTCTTCCTTCAAACTGGACTGTCGTGCCTGGCTCCAGGGAGGGTTGCGTCTATCCATGTACCGTTTTGATGCATACCTTTTAGCAGCCTCCTCGCATGCTATAACAGATAGCTTTGGTGGGCGATACATGGGGGTTGATAACACAGGGGTGTGTTAAAACCCTTGACGCAATCATGCAGAGGTGGAAACGCTGCCACCAATGTGGCGATCCACCAAGGGCCGGCAGGGCAGAGAGCCAGTTTTGCGTAGTGGTTAAGAGTACGAACTCTAATTTGGGAGAACTGGATTTGATACGCCGCTCCTCCACATGCAGCTGCTGGTGTGACCTTGGGTCAGTCACAAGTTCTCTCAGAGCTGTTCTCTCAAGAGCAGTCTTCGAGAGAGCTCTCTCAGCCCCACCTACCTCACAGGGTGCCTGTGGTGGAGAGGGGAAGGGAAAGGAGATTGTAAGCCGCTCTGAGACTCCTTCGAGTAGTGAAGGGCGGGGTATAAATCCAATCTCTTCTTCAGACCGTTTGGTGTAGTGGTTAAGTGCACGGACTCTAATCTGGGAGAGCCGGGTTTGATTCCCCACTCCTCCACTTGCACCTGGCTGGATGACCTTGGGCAAGCCGTAGTTCTGATAAGAGCTGTTCTTGAAAAAGAGCAGTTTCTCTCAGAGCTCTCTCAGCCCCACCTACCTCCCAGGGTGCCTGTGGTGGGGCGGGGAAGGCAAAGGAGATTGTCAGCCGCTCGGAAACAACATCGAGTAGTGAAGGACTGGGTAGAAATCCAACCTCCTCTTCTTCTTCTTCTTCCCCTGGAGGAAACGGCCTCTTTGGAGGGTGGACTTTGTGGCATGGTGCCCTACAAGTTCCCCCCCCCAAAAAAAACCCCACCTTCCACACAACCTCATCTCCAGGAATTTCCCAGCCAAGCTCAGGGAAAGGAAGCCGAGTCTGCCTCGGCCCCAGCCCAGAGACAAGGACACGCTTGCTTTCCTCATCAGCCTTGTTACTAGGACGATTCTCCGTGGGTGTAGGGCACCGTCTCTCTTTGGGAGGCCGCCCCCGCCGGGCACGGAGACAGAGCTGCCGGGGCAGACAGATGGGTCCCCATTAATCACTGCCAACCTGGGAAAGTCACCCCCTTCAGCGGTCCCTTGTCTCTGGCCCGAGCCGGCTGGCGTGCAGGACCAGCCGAATGCACCGGGCGAGGAGGTGTCCGCTGATGTTGCCTGAGCGACTGGGAGCTTCCTGGGGCAGGTGAGCCGCTCATTGGTCGCCCAGGCGATGGCGAGGATGTCTGCTGGGGGAGGCGGCAGCTGATTGGCTGCCGGCGTGAGTGATGGGCTCTCAGGGTGTCTGAGGCCCGTGGAGGCAGTTGCCGTAGCAACAACACTTGCCAGAGGAGAAGCTGCCATTGGCAGGGAGGAGGGAGACAGAGCTTGCAGAAGGAGACCCTTTGGGCCAGGCAACCGGCAGTAGCATGGGTGGCATATGCACAGGTGTGCGCAGAGGACTGCTTGCGTGCTCAGACCTTGTCCCCGCCGTGTGTGATGTTTAATTTCTTGTGGACGCGTCTCGCAGGCGCTGCTGGACCTTAGTGTGGTTTTGCTGGCAGTCTTAAAACCTCAGCCCGAGGCTCTAAAGGTGGTTTTGGGGGAAGAAAAAGCAGTGCCTGTGTTGCTGTAAACCATCCAAAACAAAAGCGGACGAGACCCACCTTTAAAATAGAATACATTAAAGGCTAACGGTTCCCCTCGCTCGGAAGCCAGTCGAGTCCGACTCTGGGGGTGCGGTGCTCGTCCCCGTTTCCAAGCCGAAGAGCCAGCACTGTCCGAAGACTTTCCCGTGGTCACGTGGCCGCCGGGACTAGACGCCGAGGCACACGGAACGCTGTTACCTTCCCACCGAAGTGGTACCTATTTATCTACTTTCTTGCTTTCGAACTGCTAGGTTGGCAGGAGCTGGGGCCAGAGACAAGCGCTCACTCCGTCATGCCGCACTCAGATCTCGGACTGCTGAACTACCGACCTTCCGGTCTGCAGTTCAGTGTCTTAACCATGTGCCTTCAATTCACGGCCGGCGTATGGTGACCCCTCGTGGGTGTTCAGGGCAAGACACAAACAGAGGTGGTTTTCCACCATCGCCTGCCTCTGCGTAGCAACCCTGGACTTCCCTGGTGGTCACCCATCCAAGTACTAACCAGGGCTGAACCTCCTTCAATTCCAAGATCTGATGAGATTGGGTAGGGTCGCCAAGTCCCCCTGGGAGGCGGATTTCCCCCCCCCCCACTTTGGAGGCCCGATTTCCGCCCCCGTGGAATCGGGCCCCGGGGCGTGCCCGGCATTATGACGTCAAATCCGGGCGGCGCGCGCACGCACTCAAGACGCTGGGCAGGAGCCCCCCGCCGCCAGGTAAAAAAGATTTGGCAACCCTAAGATCAGGCTAGCCTGGCCCATCCACATCAGGGCAGATGAACAGAGTTGTTTTGCCCTTGCCTGCCTCTGCGTAGCAACCCTGGACTTCCTTGGTGGTCTCCAAGCCAAGTACTAACCCAGCCCAACTCTGCTTAGCTTCTGAGATCTGATGAGACTGGGTTAGCCTGGGCCATCCAGGTCAGATCATCCCAGTTATCTCTGGTAAGATCCAGTTTCATTCCCCCTGGACCACCCCACTAGCATATCCGTTACCCGTGTGCATGCTTTCTGCCAGTTTGGTGTAGTGGTTAGGAGCGCAGGCTCTAATCTGGGAGAACCGGGTTTGATTCCCAACGCCTCCACATGAAGCTGCTGGGTGACCTTGGGTCAGTCACAGTTCTCTCTGAGCTGTTCTCTCAAGAGCAGTCCTCGAAAGAGCTCTCTCAT
>NW_015172740.1:6896-15133 GCF_001447785.1 Gekko japonicus
CTCCAAATGCAGCTGCTGGTGTGACCTTGGGTCAGTCACAAGTTCTCTCTGAGCTGTTCTCTCAAGGGAAGTCCTCGAGAGAGCTCTCTCCGCCCCACCTGCCCAACAGGGTGTCTGTTACGGGGAGGGGAAGGGAAAGGAGATTGTAAGGTGCTCTGAGACTCCTTCGGGTAGTGAAGGGCGGGGTGCAAATCCAGTCTCTCCTCTTCGCCTCTTTCGATTATTTCGGTTAAAGAGAAAAACACTCATCAAGAGTCCCAGTGTTCCCTCTAAGCTGAGTTAATGTGAGCTAGCTCACAGTTTTTTTAGCCTCCAGCTCATACATTTTTGACTTTGCTCAGGAAGGGATGGCTCCAGAGCCAACTAATTTATGCAGCAGCCAAATCGCTCGCTCACAACGTTAATGCCAGTAGCTCACAAAATAGAATTTTTGCTCACAAGACTCCACAGCTTAGAGGGAACACTGATCAAGACTTCTTTTTTTAAACAGAAAACGAGTCCAAGTATAACAGAAAGGCAAGTCTGTTTCCCCCCAGACTTTGTCTCCGCACCAACATTCCTTGTGAATCTGCAGTTTAATATCTCGGTGTCCTTTCCTTACCTGACCAAGCGACGATCCCAAAGTTCTCAGCCATTCCTCACAGCTTCACCTTTAAACAACAGGGTTGCCAACTTCAACTTGGGAGATTCCTGGAGATTTGGGGGGGTGCCCTCGGGAGAATGGAGGACGGAGCTTGGGAAAGAGCAAGAGCTCACCGGGGAGGTGGTCCCAAAGACCCCACCTTCCAAAGCTGCCATTTCCTCCAGCGCGAGTGATGTCTGCGGTCTGGAGATCAGCAAGTCATTCCAGGATATCTCCTGGCCCCACCTGGAGGCTGGCAGCCCTGTGTCAGAGACAGACAGGACGCTGCCCCCCTGGGGAGGGGGTCGATTGGGACCTTACGATGGCCCCGAAACTAGACAAACAGAGCAGCAGCCCTGCAGGAACCACTTGGCTTGTATCTGGGTCCCTGTGGCAATGGAGATAGGCGCAATGGCTGGCCCATCACTGCCTTCTGGACCCAAATGGCTCAGCTCGGCTTGCTTCTGGCTTCCAGCTAGGGTTACCAGCAATGCTTCCTCTAAGCTGAGGAGTCTTGTGAGCAAAACTTCTACTTTGTGAGCTACTGGCCTTAAAGTGGTGAGCGAGCGATTTGGCTGCTGCATAAATCAGTTTGCTCGGGAGCCCCATCCCTTCCTGAGCGAAGAGAAAAATGTGTGAGCCGGAGGTTAAAAAACTGTGAGCTAGCTCACACTAACTCAGCTTAGAGGGAACACTGGTTACCAGCTCCAGGTTGGGACAGTGGTTAAAAAAGAGTGGTTGAAATGTGGGTTGGGACAGTGGTTAAAAGAGAGTGCTTGAAATGTGGGATTCGCTGCCAGAGGATGTAGTGCTGGCCACGGGAACAAACAGCGTTCAACGGGGATTAGATAGATTCATGGAGGAGCGGTCTTTCAATAGCGACTAGCCATGGTGACTGAGGGGAACCTCCACATCCAGAGGCACTGCTAATCCTCTGAACCCCAGACCCAGGAGGCAACATTGGGGATGGCCTCTGTGCAGGGCTCTTCTGATGATCTTATGAAAGCCTCGGCCTCCATGCCCTGTGGTTGGCCCTCCAGAGGAACTGCTTGGCCTCTGTGTGGGGCAAGATGCTGGACTGGATGGACCACTGCTCTGATCCAGCAGGGCTCTTCTGATCTTCTCCGGGGAAGGCCTCGGCCTCTCTGCCCTGTTGGTGGACCTCCAGAGGAACTGCTTGGCCTCTGTGTGGGGCAAGATGCTGGACTGGATGGACCACTGCTCTGATCCAGCAGGGCTCTTCTGATCTTCTCCGGGGAAGGCCTCGGCCTCTCTGCCCTGTTGGTGGACCTCCAGAGGAACTGCTTGGCCTCTGTGTGGGGCAAGATGCTGGACTGGATGGACCACTGCTCTGATCCAGCAGGGCTCTTCTGATCTTCTCCGGGGAAGGCCTCGGCCTCTCTGCCCTGTTGGTGGACCTCCAGAGGAACTGCTTGGACCTTGTGTGAGACAGGAGGCGGGACTAGATGGACTACTGCTCTCATCCAGCAGGGCTCTTCTGATGTTCTTAATTCCTGGAGATCTGAGGGTAAAACCTGGGGTTGGACCTCAACGGGGTATAATCCCATAGAGCCCACCTTCCAAGGCAGTCATTTTCTCCATGGGAAGTGATCTCTGTCGCCTGGAGATCCATTGGAATCCTGGGAGATCTCCAGCCATCACCTCGGTCACCTTACGTCCAGCAGTCCTGCAAAGCGGCAGCCCCTTTTGGAACCTTCTCAGCGAGTGGAGGGGGTCGGCCCAGTCCCGCTGTCCCAAACACAGGCAGGTTATCTGCCCATTATGAGACGTCTGCTACCAGTAGTGTTGCCATCTTCCAGCTGGACCCTGGAGATCTCCTGGAATTGCAGTTGATCTCCAGATGACGGAGATCAATTCCCTTGGAGGAAATGGCTGCTTGGGAGGGTGCCCCTGTATGGCGTTATACCTTGCTGAAGCCCACCCCTTCCCGAAACTCCACCCTTTCCAGGGGTTTCCCTACCCAGAGCTCTCAAGTTGGGCTAGAACAGATAAACTCCTCCTTCACCCAAAGGGTGATTAGCACATGGAACTCCCTGCCACAGGAGGGGGTGGCGGCTACAAGCATGGACAGCTTCAAGGGGGAATTAGATAAGCATACGGAGCAGAGGTCCATCGGCAGCTATTAGCCACAAGGTATAGGTATCCAGGGCTGCGGGGCTCAAGTGGTTAAGATGCTGATCTGTAGATCGGAAGGTCGGTAGTTCAGCAGTCCGAGACCCGTCTCTGGTCCCAGCTCCTGCCAACCTTGCAGTTCGGAAGCAAGAAATTGCAAGTAGATAAGCAGGTACCTCTACTGCGAGAGTTGGACTGTAAGGAAGGCCAAGCGCTGAAAAATAGATTCTTTTGAATACTGCTCTCAACAACAACAAAACAGGTACCGCTTCGGTGGGAAGGTAACAGTGTTCTGTGCACCTTGGCATCTAGTCATGCCAGCCACATGACCACAGAAACGTCTTCAGACAGCGCTGGCTCTTCAGCTTGGAAACAGAGATGAGCACCGCATCCCTAGAGTCGAATTCGATTGGCTTTCAAGCAAGGGAAACATTTACCTTTATAGGTAGGAACTCTCAGTCTGGGGCAAGTGATGCTCTGTATTCTGGTGCTTGGGGGGGGGGCAACAGTGGGAGGGCTTCTAGTGTCCTGGCCCCACTGCTGGACCTCCTGGTATTTTTGGCCACTGCATGACTGAGTGTTGGATTGGATGGGCCATTAGCCCGATCCAACATTGGCTTTTCTTATGTTCTTATGTTCTTAAGGGTAGCTACCAGGCTATTGGGAAAGGGGCCCTGGCCGGGAGATGAGTCTGGCTCTGAGAACTAAATAGGATCGGAATGCCTTTTTATCATGCAGAAAGCCTCTGGCCTTTTCAGGCAAAGAGTCCTTATTGCTATGCAGATCTATTCTACCTTCTTTTAATTACCATGCTAATTGGTGTTTCTGCCCTGAGAGGTCCCCTTGTGTGCAAAGGGGGACTTTCACGAGAGCAAATAGCTTGACAGAGCCAAACAAGAGGAGCAAATAGGAGAGGGGGGCTGCTACCCCCACCAGACTGCTGCCGGGCACATTCGGCCTCTGCGTGTGTGAAGTGCCAGCCAAGTTGCGGCCAACTTTTGGCAACCCTGGACTGCCATGCTCCCTCTGAGCTGTGGAGTTTTCTGAGCCAACATCCTACTTGGTGAGCTACTGCCGTTAAAAGCCGTGAGCGAGCGATTTGGCCACTGCATCAATTAGTTTGCTCTGGAGCCCCATCCTTCCTGAGCGAAGACAAAAACCTGTGAGCTGGAGGCTAAAAGGCTGCGAGCTGGCTCACACTAACTCATCTTAGAGGGAACACGGCCCTGTAGCCTTTTTCAGGGCAAGAGACGAACAGAAGTGGTGTGCCATTGCCTCCTTCTGCACAGCAACACTTGACTCCCATGGTGGCTCCCCAGCGCCAACCCTGCTTAGCTTCTGAGATCTTCTGAAATCAGGCGAGCCTGGGCCATCCAGGTGAGGACAAGAGAGGGACAGAGGTGGTTTGGTATGGCCTGCCTCTGCGTAGCAACCCTGGACTTCCTTGGTGGTCTCCCATCCAAGTCCTAACCAGGGCTGATCCTGCTTAGAATCATAGAGTTGGAAGGGACCTCCAGGGTCATCTAGATGAACCCTCCTGCACAATGCAGGAAATTCATAAATACCTCCCCCCCACACACACACACAAACTCCATGCCCCAGAAGATGGCAAAAAACCCTCTAGGATCCCCGGACAAACTGGCCTGGAGAAAAACTGCTTCCTGACCCCAAAGCGGAGATCAGCATTTCCCTGGGCGTGTCAGAAAGGGCCACAGGAACTAAGCACTGACGCAACCAATGTTCCCTCTAAGCTGTAGAGTCTTGTGAGCAAAAATTCTACTTTGTGAGCTACTGGCATTAAAGTTGTGAGCGAGCTACTGCATAAATTAGTTTGCTCTGGAGCCATCCCTTCCTGAGCTAAGGCAAAAATGTGTGCGCTGGAGGCTCCAGTGACCTCTGTTCCATGCCCAAAAGAGGGCAAAAACCCCTCCAGAACCCCGGCCAAACTGGTCTGGAGAAGAATCGTTTCCTGACCCCCAAAGAGGCGATCGGCATTTCCCTGGGCGTGTAAAAAAGGGCCACAGGAACTAAGCACTGATGCAACCCTTCCTCCCCTCCCTCTCACGATCTGCCAAAGTCCACAGAATCTGCATTGCTGTCCGATGGCCATCTAGCCTCTCTCTGAAAGCCTCCCAAGAAGGAGAGCCCACCACCTCCAGAGGAAGCCTCTTCCACTGAGAACCACTCTAAGTGTCAGGAAGTCGTTCCTACTGTTTAGCCGAAAACTCTTCTGATTTAATTTCCACCCATCGGTTCCGGTCCGACCTCCTGGGGCAGCAGAAAAGAACTCCGCCCCATCCTCTAGTTGACAGCCCTTCAAGTACTTGAAGATGGTTCTCATATCTCCAGGCTTTGGGTCTCACAGGCGATGCTCCCTCTAAGCCGTGGAGTCCTGTGAGCAAAAATCCTACTTTGTGAGCTACTGGCGTTAAAACTTGTGAGTGAGCGATTTGGCTGCTGCATAAATCAGTTTGCTCTGGAGCCCCTCCTCTCTGGAGCCATCCTCCCTGAGCTGAGACAAAGATGTGTGAGCGGGAGGCTAAAAAACTGTGAGAAAACGCACACTAACTCTCCTTAGAGGGAACAGTGCCTGTGAGGTAGGTGAGGCTGAGAGAGCTTGGTTGTATTGAGACATCGTCGGGCTGCTTGGACAATCCAAGTCAGGTTGAAAGGCTTGGCTGGGTGGGTGGGTTATCCTTCCCTTCCATGCCAGTTTCCTGATCTAAATCAGATACCCCCCCAACCAATGTTCCCTCTAAGCTGAGTTAGTGTGAGCTAGCTAACAGTTTTTTAGCCTCCGGCACACATTTTTGTCTTCGCTCAGGAAGGACAGCTTCAGAGCAGCAGCCAAATCACTTGCTCACAAGTTTAATGCCAGTAGCTCACAAAGTAGAATTTTTGCTCACGAGACTCCACAGCTTAGAGGGAACATTGCCCCCAACCAGTGTTCCCTTTAAGCTGAGTTAGTGTGAGCTAGCTCACAGTTTTTTAGGCTCCGGCTCACACATTTTTGTCTCAGCTCAGGAAGGATGGCTCCAGAGCAACCTAATTTATGCAATAGCCAAATTGCTCACTCACAGCTTTAATGCCAGCAGCTCACAAAGTAGACGTTTTGCTCACAAGTCTCCACAGCTTAGGGGGAGCATTGCCCCCAACCTGCTCCTTGCACTGCTATTCCCCACCCGCCACGGGCGGTGGAGAATTAAATGCCCCCAATCCCCCAACACTGCCGCTCAGATCCAAAATAAAGCACCTGCAAGTATTTCTCAGGGAAAATACATACACGGGGAGATTGAAATGTAGATCTTTCCTGTCGTTTGGCCCCGTCTGTCATTTTGAAGAAATTATTTCCGGTCTCTCTGTACACCTGGAGGCTGCTATTGAGAGTAGCGGGACAGACGGATCCTATGAACCTGTTTCATACTGTCACATGGTTCATCGGGCACCACACCGCCTGAGCTCTTCAGAGTGGCAGCCGTTCTCGAGCGTTTCAGGCAGTGAAGGGCCTTTCCCAAGACAAACAGCTGGATATCTTTTAAGGGGAGATGCCAGGCTAGAGATGTGAAGGCCCGGAAAAAACCTGGAAAAATTTGAAAAAAAAACACGTTTTTCCCCCCTGAAGCCTTTTTTGTTTTTTCCCAAAAAATTGGAAAAATTGAAAAAAGAAAAGAAATTGATTATGGAACATTTTATTTTAACACGATGAGTAAAGTATTTTAAGACAAGGTGTTCAAATATTTTCCAAGTCATTTCTAAAAAATACGTATGGTATCAGATTGATCTAATTTCTGTGCACTGAGGACAAGCAAGTCCTAGGTTACAAACTGAACTCTCCGATGCAAGAACAAAATGCATTTCTTCCTTTAGTCCACCATCCTCTCACACAGTGGCCAACCAGTTCCTCTGGAGGTCCCAAGAACAGGGCACAGAGGCCGAGGCCTTCCCCTGAGAAGAACATCAGAAGAGCCCTGCTGGATCAGACCAGTGGTCCATCCAGTCCAGCATCCTGTCTCACACAGTGGCCAACCAGTTCCTCTGGAGGGCCAATAAGAGGGCAGAGAGGCCGAGGCCTTCATAAGAACATCTCCTGTCAAAGCCTCCTCTAAGAGCTCCAGCTCTGTCTTCTTGGTGCTTGGGGGGGGGGTCAACAGTGGGAGGGCTTCTAATGTCCTGGCCCCACTGGTGGACCTCCTGATGGCACTGGTATTTCTGGCCACTGTGTGACACAGAGTGTTGGACTGAAGGGGCCTTTGGCCTGATCCAACATTGGCATCTCTTATGTTCTTATGTTAAGAACATCAGAAGAGCCCTGCTGGATCAGACCAGGGGTCCATCTAGTCCAGCATCCTGTCTCCCACAGGGGCCAACCAGTTCCTCCGGAGGGCCAACAACAGGGCATAGAGGCCAAGGTCTTCATAAGAACATCAGAGGAGCCCTGCTAGATCAGACCAGTGAGGGTCCATCCAGTCCAGCATCCTGTCTCACACAGTGGCCAGCCAGTTCCTCTGAACGGTCAACAACAAGGCATAGAGGCCGACGCCTTCCCCTGCCTGATGTTGCCTCCTGGCTCTGGGACTCAGAGCATTTGCATTGTTCTTTTCAGCCAGAGAGCATTTAAATGTGCATATGCAGTCTTTATAACGCCTGACAATAGGGAGCTTCCATACAGAGTCCAAGGATTGCACTTCTCTCAACGACCGAGGGGTGCCAATTTTCTCCAGGGGGGCTGATCTTAGTCGGGAGATCAACTGTAATTGCAGGAGATCTCCAGCCGCCGCCTGGAGGCTGGCAACCCCACCCCCTGAGACTCTTTCTGGTCTCTAAGGCGCTGCCGGCCTCGAGTTTAAACCGCTTTTTCAGCGGGACTGTGGCAGGAGCGACCCCTGCTCGGGGACCTCTTTGGAAGCGCATGGAAAGGAGCCGCCTGGGTCTCTCGCGGCAGCGGCCCCTTTAAGTTAACTCCTGGAGAACTGCGGCCTGCAGCAGAGCGGAGCCAATCTGCGTTGCCTCGAAATGGAGCCTAGGGGCGGGGGGCGGGGCCTCCGGGAGCTCCCAGATGACATCACCCGCAGCCAATCGCGGCCGGTGTTCCCTCTAAGCCGAGTTAGTGTGCGCCAGCTCACAGTTTTTTTAGCCCCTGGCTCACGCGGGGTTTTCTTTTGTCTCCGCTCAGGTGGGAGGGCTCCAGCAGCAGAGCCAAGTGATTTATGCCGTAGCCACATCGCTCGCTCGCCGCTTTAATGCCACCAAGCGGAATCTTTTGCTCACGGGGCTCCAGCGCTTAGAGGGAGCGTGGATCGCGGCCGTCCCGCTGTGCCCGGGGTCCTCTAATCGCGTCTGCCATGGGCCGGTTGCTGCGCGGAATCTGGGGCACCGCCGGTTTGCTGGCCGGAGCGAAGGAAGGTTCGCCGGGAGGGTCGCTTGTGCGCAACGCCCCTCTCAACCCACTCCCCAGGAGGGAGGGTGCTGCTTTGACCCCCCC
>NW_015172740.1:15632-22059 GCF_001447785.1 Gekko japonicus
AAAAATTGTTCCTGAAGCCTTTTTTGTTTTTTTTCCAAAAAATTGGAAAAATTGAAAAAAGAAAACAAAAAAAATGGATTATGGAACATTTTATTTCAACATGATGAATAAAGTATTTTAAGACAAGGTGTTCAAATATTTTCCAAATCATTTCTTAAAAATACGTATGGTATCAGATTAATCTAATTTCTGTGCACTGAGGACAAGCAAGTCCTAGGTTACAAACCGAACTCTCCAATGGATAATGACAGACAGAACAGGGTAGCTGCAGAAGCAGAGACTGAAACGGATACTGATCATTACAGCTCAGAAAATGATTCTGATTAAATTTCATGCCCATTCATCGAAACTTAGTCCCACACTCCCTTCATTACACTTCCCCCCTCATCAATTCTTTTTATGAGAATGGTTTTTTTTAAATTATTTAATACTGTGGAGAGGAAATATGAATAATTGTTACTTCTGGATTTTGTTTTGTGGAGGTTTTTTTGTCTGTTCCACATAAACTAGTAAACCTGACTGCTCAGCAATTTCATGGAGTGCCCACGAGTTCTTGTATTGTGAGAAGGGGAGAAAAGTACTTCTTTCTCAACCTGCTCTATCCCATTCATCATCTTGTAAACCTCAATCGTGTCACCCCTCAGCCATTGTTTCTCCAAGCTAAAGCGCCCCAAGCGTTTTAACCTTTCTTCATAGGGAAAGTGTTCCAACCCTTTGATCGTTCTAGTTGCCCTTTTCTGCACTTTTCCCAATGCTGCACTTTTCCCAAATGAGGTCACACCATCCATTTATACAGGGACATTATGATATTGGCTGATTTGTTTTCAATTCCCTTCCTAATAATCCCCAGCATAACGTTGGCCTTTTTTTACTGCAGTTGCACACTGAGTTGACATTTTCAGCGAGTTATCTATCTATTTACTTCTTTATTCGATTTTTATCCCGCCCTCCTTGCATATCAGGCTCTGGGCGGCTTACAGTAGGTTAAAATACGTTAAAGCACAGATGCACTGAGACAATGCAATAACATAGTATACAACAATGGCAATCATAGATGCATATAAAAGGTAAAGGTTCCCTTGCTCGAAAGCTAGTCGAGTCCGACTCTAGGGTTGCGGTGCTCATCTCCGTTTCAAAGCCGAAGAGCCAGCACTGTCCGAAGATGTTTCCGTGGTCATGTGGCCGGCACGACTAAACACCAAGGCGCACGGAACGCTGTTGCCTTCCCACTGAAGTGGTACCTATTTATCTACTTGCAATGTCTTGCTTTCGAACTGCTAGGTTGGCAGGAGCTGGAACTAGAGCCAGGAGCTCACTCCGTCATGTGGCAACTCGGGTTTTGAACTGCTGAACTACTGACCTTCCACAGGCTGCAGTTCAGTGTCTTAACCACTTGAGCCACCACAGCTCCTTTAGATGCATATAAATACATATAAAAAGATAAAATACTGATGGCAGTAGCATCCCATGGGCTCAAGATACACTGGCTTTTATCGTTCCGTTTACAGAGAGGGCCTTAACAGTTCAGATGTTAACTGTTCAGATCTAGTCCCGCATCCTGCCTCACACAACGGCCAGCCAGTTCCTCTGGAGGGCTAACAGCAGGGCACAGAGGCCAAGGCCTTCATAAGAAGATAAGAAGGGCCCTGCAGGATCAGACCAGCGGTCCATCTACAGCATCCCGTCTCACAGAGTGGCCAACCAGTTCCTCTGGAGTGCCAACAACAGGGCAGAGAGACCGAGGCCTTCTTAAGAACATCAGAAGAGCCCTGCTGGGTCAGACCAGTGGTCCATCTAGTCCAATATTCTGTCTCACGTAGTGGCCAGCGAGTTCCTCTGGAGGGCAAACAACAGGGCAGAGAGGCAGAGGCCTTCCCCTGATGTTGCCTCCTGGCTCTGGGATTCAGAGGATTAGTACCTATGAATGTGGAGGTTCCCCTCAGTCACCATGGTTAGTAGCCATCGATAGACTTATCCTCCATGAATCTATCTCATCCTCTTTTAAAGCTGTTGATTCCTGTGGCCATCACGACATTCTCTGGCAGCGAATTCCACATTTTAATCACTCTCTGTGTAAAGTGTCCTGGCCCCACTGATGGACCTCCTGAGGGCCCCTGGTATTTTTGGCCACTGTGTGACAGTGGCCTGATCCCGCCTTGGCTTCTCTCTTATGTTCTCTTTTGTCCATCCTGAATTTACAGCCCATCAGCAGGCACCATTCCCAAATGTCCAGGAATTTCTAAGGCTGGAGTTAGCAACCCTAGGACATGGTGCTATGCCAGAAACACAGGCCCCGGGGCAAAAGGCAGAGTCAAGCTCCAAAACAATTTTCTGTACCAGGTTTTAGTGGTGGCGGGTCGCCCTCTAGTGCCAGGCTGCTGCTTCCAGCCTTTCTCCAAACCTTGCCCTTGTTAGATGGCATCCTCTGGTGGTCTCCCGGGAGCGTGCCACCCTGAGGACTTTGGGAAGAACGGGGAAGGATGAAGGGGGCAGCACGCTTCCACTGTGACCAGTTTCCTGGATGGCAGCCCCTTCGGCACAAAAGTTAATGTGAAACTGGTGAGCACGTTGTAACACGTGACAATATGCCCTTGCAGCAAGACCTGAGCAAGGCTATTAAAGGTAAAGGTTTCCTTTGCTTGAAAGCCAGTCGAGTCCGACTCTAGGGTTACGGTGCTCATCTCCGTTTCAAAGCCAAAGAGCCAGCGCTGTCCGAAGACGTTTCCGTGGTCATGTGGCCGGCATGACTAAACACCGAGGCGCACGGAACGCTGTTGCCTTCCCACCGAAGTGGTCCCTATTTATCTACTTGCAATTTCTTGCTTTTGAACTGCTAGGTTGGCAGGAGCTGGAACTAGAGAGGGGAGCTCACTCCATCATGCGGCACACCCGGGTCTCGAACTGCTGAACTACTGACCTTCCACAGCCTGCAAGTTCAGCGTATTAAGGATAGGATTCTCAGGGCTTTAACACAGCAACGCTTGGGGCTAGGTGTGGCAACAGACTTACAAAGTTACACGGAGTCAGCAGTCAGTTCCAAAAACTAATAAGTAACTTTTATTAAAGGAAATACATGTATTTATTTATGTATTTATTTATTTGTGTATTTATTTATTTGTTTATGTATTTCGATTTCTATCCCGCCTTGCCTGACGGCTTGAGAGTGCAGGAAAGATTGCAGCAGTTACAATATGTAGCGTCAAAGCTTTCACTATTTTTCCATATACATCTGGTATCATGTTAAGAAGGAAAATTTCTGCAAGAATTCTCTACGCCAAATATTGGAAAACAGATAAAGTTCCAGACAAGGCAAAAGCCATGCAGAAGATATTCGAAGTTGCAGAAATGGACAAATTAACGTTAATGTTAAAAGGGAAGGATGAAGCTGTTTTTGAAAAGAAGTGGATTAAAAGAGAAGAAGAGGAGATTGGATTTATACCCCGCCCTTCACTACCCGAAGGAGTCTCAGAGCGGCTCACAAACTCCTTTCCCTTCCCCTCCCCACAACAGACACCCTGTGAGGTAGGTGGGGCTGAGAGAGCTCTGACAGAAACTGCTCTTTCCCAAGAACACCTCTGACAGAACTATGGCTTGCCCAAGGTCATCCAGCAGCTGCGAGTGGAGGAGTGGGGAATCAAACCTGGTTCTCCCAGATTGGAGTCCGCGCACTTAACCACTACACCAAACTGGACTGGATTTATACCCCGCCCTTCACTACCCAAAGGAGTCTCAGAGCCTCTTACAAACTCCTTTCCCTCCCCCTCCCCACAACAGACACCCTGGGAGGCAGGTGGGGCTGAGAGAGCTCTGACAGAAACTGCTTTTTTCCAAGGACAGCTCTTATCAGAACTACGGCTTGCCCAAGGTCATCCAGCCAGGTGCAAGTGGAGGAGTGGGGAATCAAACCCGGTTCTCCCAGATTAGAGTCTGCGCACTTAAGCACTACACCAAACTGGCTCTCAAAATCACCAAACCACTACACCAAACTGTATAACTGGAAAAATACAACTTGAGGGGTTTAGTTTAAGATGTATAGTTTTGAGTGGGTGCCAGGGCTCTTTTTGTAGCAGGAACTCCTTTGCATATTAGGTGACACACCCCTAATGTAGCCAATCCTCCAAGAGTTTACAGAGCTCTTCTCAAAGGGGATACTGTAAGCTCTTGGAGGAATGGCTACATTAGGGGTGTGTCGCCTAATATGCAAAGGAGTTCCTGCTACAAACGCTGCTGAAAGCTTTCTTTATTAAATATGTACAATTAGCTGGTGATTTATTTTGATTTATTATTTTGAGAAAACCCAATAAAAATATCTAGAGTGTAAGAAAGAGATAGATATAGGCCCCGGTCACACGGGCCAGGTAACGTGGGGGGTGGGGAGGCGTGGCTGTTTGCCCAGGAGCAAAATAAAGCACGGTAGCCCGATCACACGGTCCCCCGAGTCTCCGCACTTAGGCTGTTAGCTGGCGATCACGCGACAATGCTGGAGCGTGGCTAAGAAGCGGCGCAGCAAGTGTTTCGTGTTTGTGCGCATGCGCAGTTCCGCGGAGCAGCACTGATTTCAGTTACGTGTTTGTGCGCATGCACTTACGAAAAACATCCGGTTTGCGTCGGGACGTGGATGGGCGCCGGATGCCACCGGATACCAGCGCTCCCACGATCAGATGCCCACCCCTGCCCCGCGTTTTCCAGATACTAGTGCACCTTCTGCCGTTCTTTTTTACTGTGCGTCTTCAGCGGGACGCCATGGGTTGGCTACGCTTCCCATTCCAGGACAGAAAATATGTTTAGTCACAAAAACCTTAAAATATTTATGAACTATGATAATCCAAAAAAAAACAAAAACCCACACCCTTAAGATATATAGAATCAGGGGTCATTTCCTGCAGGAGCGCACAGGAGCGGAGCTCTGGCAGTAAAGAGCCCAGGGGGCGGGCACATGCAACAAGCCCCGCCCCCTGCTCCCGGCACCCCTTAGTCAGAGCAAGAAGCAGCCAGGTAAGTTGCAGAGCTCTCCCCTCCCCCGGCCCAAAACAGTCCAGTGGCACCTTTAAGGCCAAGTTTTATTCAGGTACAAGCTCTCCCTCCTCTGCGAGGACAGATCTGCACGTCCCCCCCCCTCAATAGCTAGCAATCCAAAACAGTCCAGTGGAGCCTGAGCGGTGGGTGTTGCCTTCTGACACACTTCCAGTGATGTAAGGGGGTGTGGCATATGCAAATAAGTTATGCGAATGAGCTCCTGCACCTCTTTTTCTACGAAATGACCCGTGTATAAAATCATAGAATGTTAGAGTTGGAAGGGACCTTGGAGGTCATCTAGTCCAACCCCTGCACTCTGCAGGAGCAGAGCCGAAAGAGAGGCCTATGTACCTACAACATACCCGAAAGATGGTCGTCCAGCCTCCCCTTGAAAACGGTAGCACCTTAAGGACGAACAAAACTCACGGAAGCTCCTCCCCCTGCCACAAATGTTGTTAGTCTTCGAGGCGCTCCTGGACTCTTACTCTTTTCCAGGGGTCATTTCGTACAAAAAGAGGTGCAGGAGCTCATTAGCATAACTCATTCGCATATGCCACACCCCCTGACATCACCGGAAGTGTGTCAGAAGGCAACACCCACCGCTCAGGCTCCACTGTACTGTTTTAGATTGCTAGCTATTGAGGGGTGGGGAGGAACATGCAGATCTGTCCTCGCAGAGGAGGGAGAGCTTGTACCTGAATAAACCCTGGCCTTAAAGGTGGATTGCTATCTATGGATGGGGGGGCTCTGCAGCTTACCTGCCTGCTTCTTGCTCTGACTGAGGGCTGCTGGGAGCAGGGGGCGGGGCTTGTTGCATGTGCCCACCCCCTGGGCTCTTTACTGCCGGAGCTCCGCTCCTGTGCGCTCCTGCAGGAAATGACCCCTGCTCTTTTCTACTGCTATGGACAAAGACGGCTACCCATCTTGAATAATTTGCTCTGCTCTTCGCAGCTGCTGAAAGATTACTTTGGTGTATAGATAAGCAGGATGAAAGTTTGGATTCTGGGCTTGGGTCAGACTGGATGGGGAGTTCTCCCTCTGCCTTGTGCATGGGCCCTGTTCAGAGGAACTAGAAAGTTATGAGGGGGGTAATATTTAGTGTTGCCAAGTCTGCATTGAGAAATTCCTGGAGATGTGTGGGGTGGAGCCCGGGGAGGGCGTGCTTTGAAGAAGAGAAGAGATTGGATTTCTACCCCCCCTCCCCACAACAGACACCCTGTGAGGTAGGTGGGGCTGAGAGAGCTCTTTCGACGACTGCTCCTGAGAGAACAGCTCTTATCAGAACTACGGCTTGCCCAAGGTCATCCAGCCAGGTGCAAGTGGAGGAGTGGGGAATCAAACCCGGTTCTCCCAGATTAGAGTCCGCGTACTTAACCACGACACCAAACTGGCTCTCTCTCTTTGGGGAGGG
>NW_015172740.1:22940-24051 GCF_001447785.1 Gekko japonicus
ACGTGCAGATCTGTCCTCGCAGAGGAGGGAGAGCTTGTACCTGAATAAGACTTGGTCTTAAAGGTGCCACTGGACTGTTTTGGATTGCTAGCTATTGGTGGGGGGGAACGTGCAGATCTGCCCTCTGCAACTTATCTGGCTGCTTCTTGCTCTGACTGAGGGCTGCTGGGAGCAGGGGGCGGGGCTTGTTGCATGTGCCCGCCCCCTGGGCTCTTTACTCCCGGAGCTCCGCTCCTGTGCGCTCCTGCAGGAAATGGCCCCTGTCTGTGGCCACAGTATGGTGTTCTGGGCCGCGCACCGGGCCAAGAGAACGACCATCGGATCCCAGTTGGGATGCAGTGAGAGGGCAGAGGTCGACTGACTTGGCCGAAGAGGCATGCACTGGCCTAAGTTGATGCCGCTCATGTTTGGGGAGACCCCTGCTCTATTTGAGCTCCGGAGCACTCAGTTTCCATTCTGACAGGTGGTCTCGTCGTCTTCTGGGTCGCTGCTGCCACTGTCGATCTACTCCAACCTGCCTACTAGTTCCGTCAGGAATGTCTGGAGGAGGGAAGCTCGACTCTGGCTCACCTCCAGCACCTTGAGATGGTCAATGGACTCCTGGGAATCGTACTCCTTGATCACCTTGTTAGTGATCAGCGACAGACCAAAGACCCGCAATCCGCAGTGCCTGGCCACGACGACCTCGGCCGCAGTGCTCATTCCTGCAAGGAAACAGGAAGCGAGTCCTTGATGGCTGAACTGCCGTGAGGTCACAGAAATCTCATAATCACTCTTATCTCTCAGGGTGAGGGCCACTGACTGGACATTGAAAATCAGTAGAGCTACCGTTGAGTAAAGCAGAAGATCCATTTGGTGGTGGAGGGAGCTAACAGAGGTTGAACAGAGGTTGTATTGCAGATTGCTAGGGATACCAGCCATGCAACGATTGATTGTGAGAACATAAGAAGAGAAGCCAGTGTTGGATCACGCCAAAGGCCCATCCAGTCGAACACTCTGTGTCACACAGTGGCCAAAAATACCAGGTGCCATCAGGAGGTCCAGCAGTGGGGCCAGGACACTAGAAGCCCTCCCACTGTTGCCCCCCCCAAGCACCAAGAAGACAGAGCAT
>NW_015172740.1:24417-24771 GCF_001447785.1 Gekko japonicus
CGCCTTTGTCGATGAAATGCAAAGCCCCAAGGGTGTTTTGGGGGGGGGGGGGGGTCTACCACAGCTTAAAGTTAAAGGAAGCTTTCTTCTAACAGTGAGGAAGGAAAAGCGTGAAAACATCAACAATTGTTCTTTGGTTTGGCATCTATGAGCCAAGGAAGACCCAGACAATAAGAGGGGCAGAGCTAACTTCCACTTACCTGGAGATTGTGGCTATTCAGGAGAAGGAGGAGATTGGATTTATGCCCCACCCTTCATTCGGAGTCACAGAGCAGTTTACAATTTCCATTCCCTTCCCCTCCCCACAACAGACACCCCCCCCCCCGGGAGCAGTGTTCCCCCTAACCTAAATAA
>NW_015172740.1:25207-27076 GCF_001447785.1 Gekko japonicus
TCCCAGCACTGTCTCAGACAGTCTGCTATTGACCAGACAGTCCAATATGTTCACGGACTGTCGGGGGGAAACTGAAAAAATACTGGACGTTTAAATGTCCCCTATTTTTTCAGTTTTCAGTCTGTGAAAGCAATGGACCATCCAGATCAACTGGCAATCTTACCAACCTTGAACTCCACAAGGCAGCGCAGAACCTCTGTGTGCCTGGTATTTAAAAAAACACACACAAATCTAGCAACCTGAACTGTGAGTGGTGGGAGAAGAAGAAGAGATTGGATTTATACCCCACCCTTCACTACCCAAAGGTGTCTCAGAGCGGCTTACAAAATCCTTTCCCTTCCCCTTCCCTATTTTTTCAGTTTTCAGTCTGTGAAAGCAATGGACCATCCAGATCAACTGGCAATCTTACCAACCTTGAACTCCACAAGGCAGCGCAGAACCTCTGTGTGCCTGGTATTTAAAAAAACCCACAAATCTGGCAACCTGAACTGTGAGTGGTGGGAGAAGAAGAGATTGGATTTATACCCCACCCTTCACTACCCAAAGGTATCTCAGAGCGGCTTACAAACTCCTTTCCCTTCCCCTCCCCACAACAGACACCCTGTGAGGTAGGTGAGACCGAGAGAGCTCTGACAGAAACTGCTATTTTTCAAGGACAGCTCTGACAGAACTACGGCTTGCCCAAGATCATCCAGCAGGTGCAAGTGGAGGAGTGTGGAATCAAACCCGGTTCTCCCAGATTAGAGTCCGCGCACTTAACCACTACACCAAACTGGCTCTCAGAGTTGGGGGTTGTTGGTGATGAAAGGACTGTGGTTCGTGCCGTTCCTTACCCACAGCATCTGCCCCCAACAGGTGCAACAATCGGGCCTCTGCGATGGATTCAAAGGTGGGACCGCTGACCATGCAGTAGACGCCCTCTTTGACAAAGGAGTCGTATCCAAACTGCCTGGCTATTTCCATCGCTAGCGTGCGGATCTTCCCGTCGTAGGCATCGGAAAGGGCCAGGAAACGAGGTCCAAACCTGACGGAGGATGAAGGCACTGTGAGCAGCCACGAAAACTGGCAACAGAAGCTTTGAAGCCAGGCTGGGCCCAAGGAATAATAGGGGCTCGTGACGTTTTCTCCAGCTTCGGCCCCGATTGTGATAAAACCACATACAGTGAGCTCAGCCAGGGGTAAAATTTCCGGAAATTTTGAGTCTCGGAAAAAACCCCAGTTTTTTCCCAGTTTTTTTCGGGGGGGAACGGAAATTTTCGGAAAAATTGAAATAAATGCTACATTAGCACTTCTTTTTTCTTTTCCAGATTGAAAGTCATTCTGTTACTTTAGGAACATAAAATATGACTATGGACATTTTTACTTGGCATGAAATTAACACAAGTAGCATATTAAAAATATAGCGTATCCAAACAATTATTACAAACAGAATACCCACCCACACGCAAAAACAAAACTGAAACCTTTTTCTTTTCTTGTGACAGTAGCACCTCCTAAAGGAAGAAATGCATCTTGTTCTTGCATTGGAGAGTTCAGTTTGTAATGATACCATACATATTTTTCAGAAATGATTTGGAAAATATTTGAACCCCTTGGTTTAAAATATTTTATTCATCGTGTTAAAAGAAAATGTTCTATAATCAATTTCCCCCCTTTTCTTTTCCTTTTTTCAATTTTTCCAATTTTCAGAAAAAAACAAAACAAGGCTTCAGGGAAAAAAACGGGGGGAAACCGTTCCTCCCCCAAATTTTTCCAGGTTTTTTCCTGGGCCTTCACATCTCTAGCCAGGGGCGGATTGGGATGTCCAAGCAGAGCGGAGCAGCCCAGTGCGAGGTTACAGGAGCCCCTTGGCGTGGATCCAGGCACTGG
>NW_015172740.1:27601-30705 GCF_001447785.1 Gekko japonicus
GCCTAACATGCAAAGGAGTTCCTGCTACAAAAAAAGGCCCTGGGTCTTGACAACAAACAAGGTAAACAGAATAACAAGCAAGAGGTGGGTGTGGCTGGATAACCACACTTCTGGTAACATGGGGGTGCGGCCTAATGTGCTAATGAGCTGTGCAGTCAGGGGTGTGGACTAATATGCTAATGAGTTCCTGCTGTTGGGTGTGGCCTATTATGCTAATGAGTTCCTGCTGGGCTTTTTCTACAAAAAGAGCCCTGTTAACATCAATGGGGCTGCCTGGGATTGACCCCGGGACCCTCTGAATGCAAAGCAGAGGCTCTTCCACTGAGCCAGAGCCCCTCCCCAATACTGGGGCTTGGTTTGGTTGTAGGGTGGTGTCAGCTCCAGGTTGGGAAATACCTGGAGATTTTGGGGGTGGAGCCTGGGCAGAGTGGGGGTTTGGGGAGGGGAGGGACTTCGACGGGATAGAATGCCACAGAGCTCGCCTTCCAAAGCGGCCATTTTCTCCAGGGGAACTGCTCTCTGTGGCCTGGGGATCAGTTGTAATAGCAGGAGATCTCCAGGCATCACCTGGATGCTGGCAACCCCATGCGGTCTCCCCCCCCCACTCCAACCGAGCACTAATGCTGCATTAAGCTGAATGTAAACATAGATTTCAAGGTCTGTAGTGTAAAACACAAGGGCCGCGGTGGCTCAAGTGGTTCAGACGCTGAGCTGCAGACCGGAAGGTTGGTAGCTCGGCAGTTCGGGACCCGAGTGCCACGTGACGGAGTGAGCTCCCGTCTCTGGCCCCAGCTCCTGCCAACCGAGCAGTTTGAAAGCGAGAAATGGCAAGTCGATCAACAGGTCCCTGCAGGAGCGCACAGGAGCGGAGCTCCGGCAGTCAAGAGCCCCGGGGGTGGTCACAGGCAACAAGCCCCGCCCCCTGCTCCCAGCAGCCCACAGTCAGAGCAAGAAGCAGCCAGGTAAGTTGCAGAGCCCCCCGGTCCAAGACCATCCAGTGGCACCTTTAAGACCAAGTTGTATTCACGTACGAGCTCTCCCTCCTCTGCGAGGACAGATCTGCACGTCCCCCCCCTCCATAGCTAGCAATCCAAAACAGTTCAGTGGCACCTTTAAGACCAAGTTTCTTTAAGACCATTTTTCTTGCCGTTTTTAGCATCCCTCGCAAGCCTCAGCCCCATCTGTGCTTTAGCCTTTCTGACACCATCCCTACAGATTCGAGCCTGCTTCTTGTACTCACCCTCCGTAATCTGACCCTCCTTCCATTTCCTGTACATTTCCCTTTTTCGTCTCAGCTCTTCAGATATCACGGTTGTCGTTTTTGTTTAGTTACAACCTATCCCATGACCTCACGTTTGTATAACACCACCCCAGTCGGCCGACTACTGGGATCCTTCCCAGTCAGTAGGCTTGCCAGCCTCCAGGTAGGGCCTGGAGACCCCCCAGATTTACTGCTGATCTGCAGACTACGGAGGTCAGTTCCCCTGGAGGAAATAATAGCTTTGGAGGGTGGACTCTACAGTGCCACATCCTCGCTGAGCTCCCTCACCCTCTCCAGGCACCTCCTGCAAATCTCCAGGAACTTCTCCAGTCTGAGCTGGCAACCCTACATCCGCTCTGGCCAAGTCAACGGGGACCCCTGGAGCTCAGGAAGGGAAAGCCGAGACTCTGCATCACAGACCGGGGCACGGAGTTCTGGCCGGGCCGCCGGAACGCGGCACGTACCTCTCTTCGTTGGGTCCAAGCAGGGGGTTTTGTCCGACCAAGCCTGGAAAGTTGATGTGGTCCCGGATCACCATGAGATCTCCGACGTGGTACAAATCGGCCAAGGCTCCGGCCGCATTGGTCACCAGCAGAATCTCCACGCCCAAGAGTTTAAACACACGGATCGGGAAGGTGACCTGCGGGAGAGGGAAGGTCGAGAAAGAAGTCCTTTTCTCCCTCTCTCACAATACAAGAATTCGTGGGCACACCATGAAACGAATGAGCAGTAGGCCTAGAACAGATCGAAGGAAGGACTTCTTCACCCCAAGATGAATTCATAGACCCGGCCGAATTGGCCAACTATCGGCCGGTCTCCAATTTGCCCTATTTGGGAAAATTGATTGAGAGGGCGGTGGCGATACAGCTGCAGGGTTTTCTGGATGACGCTTCCGTAGTAGATCCTCTCCAGTCCGGCTTCCGTCCGGGTCATGGGACGGAGACAGTGCTGGTCGCTCTGACTGACGACCTCCGGCTTGCTTCCTTTCTAAATAATGACCACTAAATAATCCACTTTCAATGCACTTTCTAACTGGATTTGAGTGTGAGAACTGGACGGGACACTGTCTGGGGGCAGGGATGCTCTGTCTTCTTGGTGCTTGGGGGGCAATGGTGGGAGGACTTCTGGAGTTCTGGCCCTGCTGGTGGACCTCCTGACGGCACCTGGGTATGGCACCAAGTAGTACATTGCAAAAAAGGTAAACTTCCGTGTATTCAAGTAGATCCAGTTCACATTCAGGTCGCCGTCGAGAGGAGAGAGAGAGAAGCCCAATCTAAAGAGGATGGTCCCCTATCACCAATGGCCAGCTTGTCCGGCATCATGTGGAAGGGAGTATGAGGGCATTGTCTCTACAGGAGAGACCTGCAGAAACCTGTGTCCCCCATGGAAGGCCATGTGAAGAGAGGGAGCGGGAGAGGACAAAGGGCACAGAGAGTGAGGAGAGGTCAGAGAGGGCAGCTTCCAGGTTAAGACAGAGACAGGCATCCGATTCATGGAGATAACACAGAGTGGTATAGCCACCCCCCATGTCCAGACTCCAGGCATGCTGAGTTGCCCACTCCAACATGCACATGGGTGGGTGGGTAGAAAGGGAGGCATGGGGACTGGGTGTCTGGTGGTGGACAGAACAGGGGGCCCTGGTCGCCAGGGGTCGTTTCGTAGAAAAAGAGCTCGGGGAACTCATTATCATAACTCATTAGCATATGCCACACCCCCTGACATCACCGGAAGTGTCATAAGGCCACACCCCCTGACATCACCGGAAGTATGTCATGAGGCCACACACCCCGCCCCCAACAGTCCCGGCCGCCGCCGGCGGCCTTGCAGCTCCCCCGCCAAGCCC
>NW_015172740.1:30721-31565 GCF_001447785.1 Gekko japonicus
CCTCCTGGCTGAATGAGGGCCGGAAGCGGGGCGGCCGGAAGCGGGGGGCGGGGCTTCGTCATGTGCCCCGCCCCCTGCACCTCACCCGGGGGAACTGCGATCCCCCGCGTTCCCCCCCCGAAATGACCTCTGCTGGTCACTATCCACCCAGGGTCTCCCAGAACCTGGAACCAGCAGAAGTGACCCTCCTGTCACTTCTAAACTAGGACACCTCCTGGTTTTGCTTTGCCTCTGTCAGGCCTTGGTTCGGGGTCACTCGCGGCACAGCCGGCAGCCTACCTTCCAAAGAGGGTATCCCTCGTACAGGTGGAAGCGCCCCTTCATGCAGACGCACGGCTTGCCTTGCAGCTCCCCGAAGACGAGACGCCCTTCGTGGCCCGGCACTGAGGAGAGAGCGGGAACAGTGGTCATCCACACGGGCGGTGGGGCTTTCCCCGCTCAATCCTTGCTAGGGTGGGCCGGCCCTGGGTTGGGGAAATCCCGGTGTTTCGGGGACGGTCCAGGGGCCACCTGGAGGTTGGGAACCCTACCTGGGAGCAAAGACGAAGGCCAGGTGGATCTGCACTGCGCAAACTGCACTGGCTGCTTATTGAGTACCTGATCCGTTTCAAGATGTTGTCTCCATGGAAGGCCATGTGCAGTGCTTACCTTCAAAACCCTATACGGTCAGGGGCCTGCATATCTGAGAGACTGCCTGTGACGTCCTCCTTATTGGGGAGGACTAGTTTCACTTTAAAAGTGTTCTTTTTATTTTGTTCTACTGGGTATATACGGCTGCCACCAGGAAATTTTAAGGATTTCCAAACCTTTATACTTTTACTTCTGCTCTTACTGGTTAGGTAGA
>NW_015172740.1:31934-32154 GCF_001447785.1 Gekko japonicus
TAAAACCTGACTGACATACATACATATCCACTCATTCTCACTTCCAAAACCCCTCCCCCTCTCTGTCAACCACCAATCATACCACACTGGCTTCTCTCAACCACTCTAGTCTACTTACCACTGCCATGCAACCAAACTTTTAAAGACACACACACACACCAAAAACAAGGAATCATTACACTGCCTCTCCCCCATGAGCCCCAAAGGGCTTTATGATCTG
>NW_015172740.1:33382-35423 GCF_001447785.1 Gekko japonicus
CACTGCCGAGCCCCATGAGGGGCCCGGCGGTGGACCTGCAAGGCCGGCGGGAGTGCAAGGAAGCCCCGCGAAGGCCCTCCCTGGCCCCAGGCAGGCAGAGGTGGGGAGAGGCAGGGAGGAAGCAACTTCCCCTCCCTCTTCTCCTGCCTCCTCCTGGCACGGTGGACCTGCAAGGCCGGCGGGAGTGCGAGGAAGCCCCGCGAAGGCCCTCCCTGGCCCCAGGCAGGCAGAGGTGGGGAGAGGCAGGGAGGAAGCAACTTCCCCTCCCTCTTCTCCTGCCTCCTCCTGGCTGAATGAGGGCCGGAAGCAGGGGGCGGGGCTTCGTCATGTGCCCCGCCCCCCGTACCTCACCCGGGGGAACTGTGATTCCCCTCGATCCCCCCCGAAATGACCTCTGCCCTAGAGTCAGATCTGACTGGCTTTCGAGCAAGGGATACTTTTACATTCTATTTGATGGAACTTGCCCTGGTCCTGCTATGCGGGGAGGGCAGGATCCAAATCTAATAAAATAAAATAAAAAACAGATGGAAAGAATTGGGACCGCGGGAAGGATGGAGCCATACCTGTGCTGTGTGGAAAGTTGGGGATGTCCGTGTATTGGAAAGACTCCTGGTTCTTCAAGCTGTCAGCAAGCAGACCCAGCCCGGAGCCACAGACAATGGCGATCCGGGGCCGCTGCTTCGTGTGGCCCAGGAGCCAATCCACCGTCTCTCGGCAGTGGTCAAAACTGTAAGGAGAGAATCCACCGTTAAGAATGAATTTTGAGTCTGGGTTATGGAGATGCTGTAACTCATGTCTAGAAGCACACAGAAGCAATGGGTGCCTTTTTGTTTTAAAAGAAGAATGATATAAGAAAGAAAAAAGGAAAAAATGGGGTATATAGAGAAAAATAATTGTATAAAATTCATATTATGTATAAGACAAAAACAGAGTATTTCTCAACCCTTTTATTACAGTTTTCAACAGAACGTTTATAGTTCCGGTCAGGGGTCATTTCGTAGAAAAAGAGGTGCAGGAGCTCATTAGCATAACTCATTAGAATAACTAATTTGCATACACCACACCCCCTGACATCACCGGAAGTGTGTCAGCAGGCAAGCACTTTGTGATAAATAAGTGGGTTTGGGGTCGCAGTTTGGGCACGCGGTCTCTAAAAGGTTCGCCATCACTGCCCTACATATAGTCGTGGGGGGGGGATATGTATTTGTTCCATGAACATCTGTGGCAAGGTGCGCTGGTAACTACTGTACTGTTAAGTTTAGCTTGGTGATATGATTTTGCTGTTTCTTTCCTTAAATCTGTGTAGCTAGTGGACACAACTGTCATTCCCCAAACCCAAACCTTGTGCTCTAGTTTAATAACCTGTAGCAGATAAAGATTTCCTGTTTAAGAGCGATGCCTGTTTTTCAAACTTCTCCCTGCGCACCAAGGTCTTTGCTCATGCTAACATGCACGAACGGGGGAAGGGGGGTGAAGTACTTGGGAAACTCAGTCCCTTGTACATGTTCAGAGGCCATCTATACAAGTGTTCCCCGAACCAAACCTCCATTGCATTTTCAAGAACTTCGGGGGTGTTACTGTTCAGGAAGCAATCGGAAGTGAAGGGATTCTTTTGTTAATTATCTTCACCTCTTATGTCTGCTTAGGTATGAATGGTGTTGCGCTTCTTTGGAATGCTCAGAATTTGTTCGTACTAGGTGACTGGTGAAGTACAATATCACTGAAGCGGCTTGCTATAGGAAATACTAATTGGCAGGGGTTATTTCCTGCAGGAGCGCACAGGAGCGGAGCTCCGGCAGGAAAGAGCCCAGGGGGCAGGCACATGCAACAAGCCCCACCCCCTGCTCCCAGCAGCCCTCAGTCAGTGCAAGAAGCAGCCAGGTAAGTTGCAGAGCCCCCCTCCAGCCCCCCGATCCAAAACAGTCCAGTGGCACCTTTAAGACCAGGTTTTATTCAGGTACAAGCTCTCCCTCCTCTGCGAAGACAGATCTGCATGTCCTCCCCCACAATAGCTAGCAATCCAAAACAGTCCGGTGGAGCC
>NW_015172740.1:35662-38100 GCF_001447785.1 Gekko japonicus
CCTCCTCTGCGAGGACAGATCTGCATCCCCCCCCCCCAATAGCTAGCCATCCAAAACAGTCCAGTGGAGCCTGAGCGGTGGGTGTTGCCTTCTGACACACTTCCGATGATGTCAGGGTGTGTGGCAAATACAAATAAGTTATGCTATTGAGTTATGCTAATGAGCTCCTGCCCCTCTTTTTCTACAAAATGACCCCTGCTAATTGGTATGTGTGAACATAATTATCAATCAAACAAGACAAAAAGGGAGGAAATTGAGAGATACAACAAACCTTGCTTTAAAAAAATGACATAGAATCCTAGAATTGGAAAGGCCCTCCTAGGTCATCTAGTCCAACCCCTTGCACAAGGCAGGAAATTCACAAAGACCTCCCCCCACACCCCTGGGACCCCTGTTCTACACCCAGAAGATGACACAGAACCTCCAGGATCCCCTGTCAAGCTGGTGGCAGCAGACCATAGGAATGACCATCATGATATAGGACTACAAGCAAACTGTTGCAGTGCTTTCCTTTTAGGATTGGCATGAGGCTATATTAAAGGTAAAGGTAAAGGTTCCCTTGCTCGAAAGCCAGTCAAATCCGACTCTAGGGTTGCGGTGCTCATCTCCGTTTCAAAGCCGAAGAGCCAGCGCTGTCCGAAGACGTTTCCGTGGCCATGTGGCCGGCATGACTAAACACCAAGGCACACGGAACGCTGTTCCCTTCCCACCGAAGTGGTACCTATTTATCTACTTGCAATTTCTTGCTTTCGAACTGCTAGGTTGGCAGGAGCTAGAACTAGAGACGGGAGCTCACTCCGTCATGCGGCACACTCGGGTCTCGAACTGCCGAACTACCGACCTTCCACAGCCTGCAGTTCAGCGTCTTAACCACTTGAGCCACCGCAGCTCCATAAGCATTTTGCTATGATATAAAATTTAGACTCGTTGTTAATACAATAACTTGTGCTGTAGGGATCTTCCTGCTACAGCAGATGAAATACATGTTACATTTTCGTGAAACCACTGCTCATGTGCCGTAAAGCAATGTGTTTTCTTTCAGTATTCATGTGGAGGGACAGCGGTATTAACTTTGTCAGAAGGAATGTCTACTTTCCCTTAATCTTGCACAGATCACATTCATTCCCCTGCATAGGCATAATGATAATGCATGTGCTATAGATGTGGTTATAGTTGTTTTAAAGTGATTGTAGTTTTAATCTGAGTGCCTTTTAGGAAGCTGGAACACACTGGGAGCATGTTCAGGTCCTGAAAAGCCAATCTTTGCTTCTGGAAGAGAGGAACGTGAAAGCCGGTAGATTTTTAAAGCTAGCGTGGATGGTGTGCAGCAGGCCTGCCCTTTTATCCCTGCTACCCTGAAACCACCCCATTCTGGTGCTCATTGGCATGTTTAAATGTCGCCAGACACTCCCCAGCGTGATGAAGGAGGGCGCCCCAAAACTGGAATTTTTGGGGTACCCCCAATTGCCCCCAAAATCACTGCCCAGAGGTCCGCCTCGTCGAGATGAGACCACTGAGGGGTCACTCGATACCCCGAAATGAAACAAAGTGCTGCTTGGGATGGTCTACCTCGCAGGGTCAGTGCACCCCAAAATCGCAAAACAGTGTCTGCTGCCCACAAATCACTCCTGCCACCTTGGGACACTCCCATTGACCTCTCCTAGAAGGCAGAATGCCTGAGGGCACTCCCCAAAATGGAAACATTTGGGGTACCCTGATTTCCCCAAAAATGGTGCCCAGAGGTCCGCCTCGTCGAGATGAGACCACTGAGGGGTCACTCGATACCCCGAAATGAAACAAAGTGCTGCTTGGGATGGTCTACCTCGCAGGGTCGGCGCACCCCAAAATCGCCAAAACAGTGTCTGCTGCCCCCAAATCGTTCTTGCCGCCTTGGGACACTCCCACTGACCTCTCCAAGAAGGCAGGATGCCTGAGGGCATTCCCAAAATGGAAACATTTGGGGTACCCCGATTGCCCCCAAAATGGTGCCCAGAGGTTCGCCTCGTCGAGATGAGACCACTGAGGGGTCACTCGATACCCCGAAATGAAACAAAGTGCTGTTTGGAATGGTCTACCTCGCAGGTTCGGCGCACCCCAAAATAGCCAAACAGCTTCTGCTGCCCCCATATCGCTCTTGCCGCTTTGGGACACTCTCACTGACCTCTCCTAGAAGGCAGGATGCCTGAGGGCATTTCCAAAAAATGGAAAGATTTGGGGTACCCCGATTGCCCCCAAAACTGGTGCCCAGAGGTCCGTCTCGTCGAGATGAAACCACTGAGGGGTCACTCGGTACCCCAAAATGAAACAAAGTGCTGCTTGGGATGGTCTACCTCGCAGGGTCGGTGCACCCGAAAATTGCCAAACAGCTTCTGCTGCTCCCATATCACTCCTGCTGCCTTGGGACACTCCCACTGACCTCTCCTAGAAGGCAGGATGCC
>NW_015172741.1:0-287 GCF_001447785.1 Gekko japonicus
GTCCCCCGCTTTTGGGGGGATTCTACTCGCCACCAGACAGATAGCCGGTGGAGAAGCCCTGCCCCAAGCCCCAACACCCACAGCCACCCAGGGGTCATTTCGTAGAAAAAGAGCTAGGGGAACTCATTAGCATAACTCATTAGCATATGCCACACCCCCTGACATCAGGGGCCCGGCGGTGGACCTGCAAGGCCGGCGGGAGTGCAAGGAAGCCCTGCCAAGGCCCTCCCTGGCCCCAGGCAGGCAGGGGTGGGGAGAGGCGGGGGGGGAGCAACTTACCCTCCCTC
>NW_015172741.1:380-7402 GCF_001447785.1 Gekko japonicus
GGGGGAACTGCGTTCCCCCGCGTTCCCCCCCGAAATGACCTCTGCAGCCACCCCTCTCCCTTCTCTCATGAGAGAGAGGAGGGAGAGGGTTGGCTGTGGGCCACGCGCCCAATCTCCACTTGGGCACTCGATCTCCACTTGGAGATTGGGCACGTGGGATAACGCAAACTCCCTGCACTTAAAGGGGCCCCTTTAATGTTTCCCCGCATGCCTGAATGCCATCTCCTTGTACTTAAAGGGGCCCCTTTAAATGCAGGGAGCTGGTGTTCAGGCACGCAGTGTGATTGGGTGTGAAATCGCGTGGGCGAGGGGACGGACATCCCCAACGTTACGTCAACATGTTGGGGATGCCCTGCCCCCTCCAGGAATACCCCCAAGTCCCCCGCCTGGGGGGTGAAGTTGGACTTGGCAACCCTACATGGGCTAGTTGTCCTTAGATCAAATCTAAAGACGGTCATGAATTCGCCCAGTGGCATTAGGCCAAACTGCTGTTCTTCTCTCTTATTTGCAACATAAATTATACAGACTGCCCTTGCGTGTTCATTTGGTTGGACTAATAATGTAAGTGGTATATAAATACAAAGATTATTATTAGATGAGATCTGGTGAAATATCTGATGTGCGTAGAAAGAGCTGCCGCTGTTCCTAGACATACAGTCAGTCAGTCAAACAGATGGAAGAGTACAAACAGTTCTCAGAGAGCAGGAAATATGGACGTATGCCTACAATTTGATTCAAGTGCCAGAGAAATAAGCCATAAAGGGGGAACCCAGTGTGACAGATTCATAAGTTATCTGCAGACCAAAAATATACTGGATAATTAATACAGAATCGTTCCGTTCAGTGTAAGCATAGTGATTTACAAACGTTTTTTTTCAGACCAAGAGAGCAGGTCGGCTCTGATATGCAGAGATGTAAGGTGGCTGTTTCATGTGGAGATTGGAGGATAAATAAATAATGTGGGAAGGAATTATACCATTGCCTGTTCTCAAGAAGAGCTGCTCCTCATGTGAACCCTTTTACAATAATAGGATTGACTGATTTGATCTCCTTGCAGTCCAAGGGACTCTCAAGAGTCTTCTCCAGCACCATAGTTCAAAAGAATCTATTCTTCGGCACTCGGCCTTCCTTATAGTCCAACTCTCGCAGCCATACATGACTACTGGAAATACCATTGCTTTGACCATGCGGACTTTGGTTGGCAGGGTGATGTCTCTACTTTTTATGATGCTGTTGAGGTTCGCCATCGCTTTCCTCCCAAGGAGCAGGCGTCTTTTAATTTCATGGCTGCTGTCACAGTCTGCGGTGATCTGGGATCCCGGAAATGGGTGCCCATAGCCAATAAGCCCCCTGACTGGTTCTCCCGTTATCTCTTCAGGTCCTGATTTCATAGACATTGCTTTGTACTGTGATGTGTGAAGGTCTACTGAGTGTTTAGTCCTCTAGTTTCCACTGACTATCCAATTCCCACAGAGAAGGGGATGTATGAAACCTTCTCCACAAGTCCTCCACATTATTTCATGCAGGGTTTAATTTTTTTGGGGGGGGTCAGGATGCGTTCAAAAACACAGCACTCCGACCAACTTTTATAGCTTTCCAGTTTGAGTTTGCTTCCACAGTCAATGCTTAACTGGGGTGTCAAGAAGGCTCAGTGATCAGAACAGATCCATAAAGTATTCAAAAACAACTACTAGAGGCATAATGTAGAAAGGGCAGGCTAGAGTGTGCAATGTATTTAAGTCCTTATACGGCCTGGGACCAACATATCTACGGGACCGCCTGTCACCGTATGTGCCCTGAAGAGCCTTGCACTCTGCGGATGACCATCTGCTGGTTGTCCACGGCCCGAAAGATGCCTGCCTAGTCTGGTGGAACATGCTTCCGACTGATATCAGGGCCCTGCGGGAACTGTTCAAGTTTTGCAGAGCCTGTAAAAAGGAGCTGTTCCACCTGGCCCTTTGATAGAGGCAGCGGGCACCTACCAGCTGGCTTCCCTACTGCTGTTGCATAAGTCCACTATGGCTGTGTGCTGGCCCACTCATTTCCTGGCTGTAGGAACTGAAACTGAAATATACTGCACTGCCCACTTTAAGTGTTTTAAACTGGTTTTATTGTATGGTTTTAATATTGTATTTATTGCCTGTTTGCATTATTTTAAGAATGTATTGAATTCATTCTTGTGAGCCTCTGTGAGCCTGCTTCCGGGAAGGGTGGGATATAAATCGAAATGATAAATAGATGGATAGATGGATGGATGGATGGATGGATGGATGGATTGATAGATGATTGATAGATGATTGATAGATGATTGATAGATGATTGATAGATGATTGATAGATGATTGATAGATGATTGATAGATGATTGATAGATGATTGATAGATGATTGATAGATGATTGATAGATGATTGATAGATGATTGATAGATGATTGATAGATGATTGATAGATGATTGATAGATGATTAGATGATAGATAGATAGATAGATAGATAGATGTGGCCTGCTCACATAGACACTAAAACCTTGGGCACAATCCATCCATACAATTGTGTGAAAATGTCGATTTATGTTCATTGTCAGCAGGGGTCATTTCGTAGAAAAATAGGTGCAGGAGCTCATCAGCATAACTCATTAGCATAACTTATTTGCATATGCCACACACCCTGACATCACCGGAAGTGTGTCAGAAGGCAACACCCACCGCTCAGGCCCCACTGGACTGTTTTGGATTGCTAGCTATTGGTGGGGGACACATACAGATCTGTCCTCGCAGAGGAGGGAGAGCTTGTACCTGAATAAAACTTGGTCTTAAAGGTGCCACTGGACTGTTTTGGACCAGGGGGGCTCTGCAATTTACCTGGCTGCTTCTTGCTCTGACTGAGGGCTGCTGGGAGCAGGGGGTGGGGCTTGTTGCATGTGCCCACCCCCTGGGCTCTTTACTGCCGGAGCTCTGCTCCTGTGTGCTTCTGCAGGGAGTGACCCCTGATTGTCAGTACTGCCACACACACTAATGGCGTCTGTGTTGATGTGATGTTTTAACACAAATTCAGGGAATATGGGGAAGAAGCAGCTGTGATAACACGTTGCTATTGAATTTTCCAACAGAACACAAAGATTCCTATCTTTCCCGTCCACGTATGGGGGAAGTGGTGCAGACAGGGCCATGGGATTGGTTAGTATCTAGAGAAATCACAAAGCAGATGGATATTGAGCAGATAAGTGTTAATCTGCCCTGGGAGAGGATTAATCAGGTGAAAGATGGATGTTTGTGTGTCTGTGTGTGTGCAGTGTGGTGGATGCAGGGGAGGGGGAGGGGGAGATGGTGGGCAGCTGATGCTCCTGTTATCTCTTCAGGTCCTGATTTCATAGTCATTGCTTTGTACTGTGATGTGGTGAAGGTCTACTGAGTGTTTAGTCCTCTAATTTCCACTGGCTATCAATTTCCCACAGAGAAGGGGATGTATGAAACCGTTTGCACATATTGTTTATTAATCTGTTTGTAAACTGTATAAAGGAGCTGCGGTGGCTCAAGTGGTTAAGACGCTGAACTGCAGGCTGTGGAAGGTCGGTAGTTCAGCAGTTCGAGACCCGGGTGCCGCATGACGGAGTGAGCTCCCGTCTCTAGTTCCAGCTCCTGCCAACCTAGCCGTTCGAAAGCAAGAAATTGCAAGTAGATAAATAGGTACGACTTCAGTGGGAAGGTAACAGCGTTCCGTGAGCCTTGGTGTTTAGTCATGCCGGCCACATGACCACGGAAACATCTTCGGACAGCGCTGGCTCTTTGGCTTTGAAACGGAGATGAGCACCGCAACCCTAGAGTCGGATTCGACTGACTTTCGAGCAAGGGAACCTTTACCTTTAAACTGTATAAGGAAGCTCTGTGTTCTGTGAGGGCAAAGTTTGTGTTTTCCATTTTGCAGGTCCTTTGGTGGTGGTGGTTGGGGGGGAGGTGCCAGAACTCCCAAGAGGGAAATCAGGTTTTCAGTCCATACACTGAAAACTTATGAACTTTTAAACACTTGAAAAAGAATGTTGTCAAAGACGTTCCTGAACTCTGTTCCAGCGCCTTCCCCCAGAAAAAAGCCCTGCCCTTTTGCATTTAGACAGTTTCACCTTGGTTTGTAGCTCTGCTTTTTAATCTATCTAACAAAACACAGCAGTTGCACTGTCATGTGACTCAGCACATCTAAACCGCATTTTATCTGAGCCTCAGCATTGGATGGTATTAGTTAAGTAACTAATCCTTTCAACGTCCTTGAAAATCTGCTCAGGGAAATATAAGTCTGCATTCTAAACGGTAAGTTCAATGCAGAACAAGTTAGGTGCGCCTAAGTTTCGCTGACGTCAGTGGGGCTTGCTTATGCACAGCCAAATTTCTCTGCTGTGTGTCGATGTTGTGCATCTGTTTATGCACATCTTCCTTTCCCGTGATTAGTCCAAGGAGACCTACTCAAAGGCATCAACAATATATAAAGACAGTTTTGAAATCCGGATCATTGGCCAAAGCAGTATCAGCAGCCAAAAGCAATCTGTTTCAGACTGAAAATATCCCACTGGCTATTAAGAAAAAAGCTCTTTGAGACAGAGCTGTCTTACAACCTTTCCTAAAAGTGGTCAAAGAGGGAGCACTCCGGATCTCAGGGGACAGCCCATTTCACAATGTCAGAAACAACTAGAGAAAACCTGGGAATGGCCTGCTACCCAGCTCACCTCCATATATGAGGGAATAGCAAGTGGAAGCTCCTGGGAACCGTATAATTTATGATCTGGCATAGAGATAAATCTTGTTGCAACTAATCCAAGTTGTGTCAGGAACTTAACCCTCAGTAGGGCTTCTCGGTGTTAGCTTGGTTGCCGCTGGAATGCCCAAATAAAAGCAAATACACCACAGAAGTACTGTGTGGAGACAGAACCCTCCAGAATTCAGTCCCATACCCTACTTTCAATACGTACTCTCAACTCAAATTGTGGGAATTATCTAAGCACCTTTGACTCTCTGAGCATATACAAAGAGTAGTACCCTCCTCATCGAGTTACCAGAACCTGCCTCCAACCTATCTGAGAATCAGGGGGTATGGTTTCTAAATCAGAGAATTTAACTGAAGGCTCGATGCTTCTTCCATGCCCTTTATTAACATACAGGATTCTGATGATCTCACTGATTCATATCTAAGATCTGTTGCGCTGAATGAGGTGGTCCTTCTCAGGAAGAGAACTGTTTTCCGAAAACTGTTTTCCAAAAATGCAGAACATTTACGAGTAAAACCTGGGAATGGCCTGCTACCCAGCTCACCTCCATATATGAGGGAATAGCAAGTGGAAGCTCCTGGGAACCGTATAATTTATGATCTGGCATAGAGATAAATCTTGTTGCAACTAATCCAAGTTGTGTCAGGAACTTAACCCTCAGTAGGGCTTCTCGGTGTTGGCATGCTTGGTTGTGGAATGAACAACCAAATAAAAGCAAACACACCACAGCAGTACACAGCCCTCTATTTTATGTACCTGAGACAGAACCCTCCAGGATTCAGTCCCATACCCTACTTTCAACACGTACTCTCAACTCAAATTGTGGGAATTATCTAAGCACCTTTGACTCTCTGAGCATATACAAAGAGTAGTACCCTCCTCATCGAGTTACCAGAACCTGCCTCCAACCTATCTGAGAATCAGGGGGTATGGTTTCTAAATCAGAGAATTTAACTGAAGGCTCGATGCTTCTTCCATGCCCTTTATTAACATACAGGATTCTGATGATCTCACTGATTCATATCTAAGATCTGTTCCGCTGAATGGGGTGGTCCTTCTCAGGAATAGAACTGTTTTCCGAAAACTGTTTTCCAAAAATGCAGAACATTTACGAGTCTTCTTTTAAATTGGCTGTGGCTTGACATATAGAGGAGCTAATCACCGTTGCAGAAATGGTGGATGGAGGACAGGGGGAGCAATCGTCCCCCAGCCCCTGGGTCAGATCACAGTTGGGAAAAAAAAGTATTTCTTGATGTAAAGGTAAAGGTTCCCTTGCTCTATAGAGGAGCTAATCACCGTTGCAGAAATGGTGGATGGAGGACAGGGGGAGCAATCGTCCCCCAGCCCCTGGGTCAGATCACAGTTGGGGAAAAAAAGTATTTCTTGATGTAAAGGTAAAGGTTCCCTTGCTCGAAAGCCAGTCGAATCCGACTCTAGGGTTGCGGTGCTCATATCCGTTTCCAAGAAGGGAACCTTTACCTTTACCTTCTCCTGTACGTTCCTGCCCAGGAACTAAGGTCACAGGGAGAGGCCCTCTTGACTGTCCGATTAACCAAAGAAGCTTGTCTGCTGGGTACACGAGAGTGGGACTTTTCAGTGGCAGCCCCACAGTTATAGAAAAACCTCCCCAGGGAAGAAGAAGAAGAGATTGGATCTATACCCCGCCCTTCACTCCGAAACTCAGAGCCATCTACAATCTCCTTCCCTTCCTCTCCCCACAACAGACACCTATGCCTGTCCCCCTGACTCTATCTTTAGGAGGCCGCTGAAGAAAAGTTTATGATGACATTTGACTCATTCTTCTGCCAACCAGCAGTTTTATATTATTGATTTTAAGTAGTGTTTTTTTAATGCATTTTAGTAAAGAAGTGAGCTGTGACCAGTGTTCCCTCCAAGCTGAGTTAGTGTGAGCTAGCTCACAGGTTTTCTTAGCCTCCAGCTCACACGTTTTTGTCTTAGCTCAGGAAGGAGGGGGCTCCAGAGCAAACTAATTTATGCGGTAGCCAAATCGCCCGCTCACAACTTTAATGCCAGGAGCTCACAAAGTAGAATTTTTGCTCCACAGCAGCAGCAACAACAACAACAACAACAACAATAAAAATGATGATGATGATGATGATGCTTTCGATTTATTGATCACTTTTTCCCACAGACCTGTGGGCTCAGAGCGATTTACAGTTACTCATGACATTTGGACTAACAATACTCATGGGGGATAGGGAAGACAACATACAGTATTTTTAATTACACACACATTGTAGCTGGCCGGAGGA
>NW_015172741.1:7703-10746 GCF_001447785.1 Gekko japonicus
TAGTTCCAGCTCCTGCCAACCTAGCAGTTCGAAAGCAAGAAATTGCAAGTAGATAAATAGGTACCGCTTTGGTGGGAAGGTAACAGCATTCTGTGCGCCTTGGTGTTTAGTCATGCCGGCCACATGACCACAGAAACGTCTTCGGACAGCGCTGTCTCTTCGGCTTTGAAACGAAGACCCTAGAGTCGGACTCAACTGGCTTTCGAGCAAGGGAACCTTTACCTTTGCCTTTTAAGGTGCTCCTGGACTCTTGCTCTTTTTCCAACGTATTTTACTGTATCTTATTGTTATTTACATTGTAAGCCTCCTTGAGTGCCTGTAAGGTAGAAAAGTTGCTACGAAATGTTATAAATAAATAGTTTACGGACCGTTGTTGAGGGCAGCCCTACATAGAGCCCATTGTGGTGAACTAATCTGGATGGTACCAGGGCATGCGTCACAGTGACAAGATCTTCCCCATCTTGGAACGGCTGCAGCTGACTCTCCAACCAAAGCTGGTAAAAGGCAACATTAGCAACTTCTGTGAAAGTAAACTTTCTATTTAGGATCGGCCAACTTCTGTCGGGACAAACATGTAAATTTTAAATAGTCATTGGATCAGTTTCCAGTTCTTCTAGTCAGTGTATTGTATATGTTTCAAGAGCTTATATATACATTTTTTAATTAGATGCTTTCTGCCTAAAATGAGTAAAAGTGCAATTCTTTGGGCTTAGAAGGGTGCGATGCTGCATAGGATTGTACTACAAATACATTTTCAGGCATAAACTTGCATTTCATGTAGCTGAGAAGTAAATAGTTTCCATTACGCTTAATTTGTCGTGAAACATTGCTTTAGCTCAACATCAATAGAGTCAGGATAAATAAAAAATGTTAGATTTTATATCTTCACAGTTGTTTGGCAAACTTCAAGGAAAGCTGTACAAGATTCGTTTTGTGTTGTCTTTCCATGACTCTGCGCCATTTAGTTTTTGTTCTGCATATTATCACAATTTTTCCCCAGTCTGGAACAAATCCAACTTGAACTACCGTTTGAATCTTGTTATGTTATCCAAACCGTTAACATGCAAAAGGAATCAGGAGAAGGTTTAACGTACTGAGTCACTTCCATATTTTTTTTGTAGTAAAAAGGTTAACATAGTGAGTCACCTATAGTTCTTTTTAAATTAGGTAATTTGGATTTTTAAACTCATCATCTTCAGTTCTGATCATTATTCTTACTTATTTTCTGTAACATGGGTGTATGGGGGGGAGGGATCTGGAAAAAGATACATGTTTGTGGCTTTTGAGTGTCCAAATATTGTTGTACAGGTTTCCCGTGGTCAAACAGTTTGCCACGGTTCAGAGTGACACATGGGGTTGTAGAAATAAATGCTTCTGAGACATCAGGTTATTAAAACGAAGGGGTCATGCTGGGGAAATAAATTGCCACCAGCATGAACTGAAGTAGAAATATGTGTTAACTTGCCTACAGGTATGGATTTCCCCCCTTTAACAAATAAGAAATACTTATGTATCTTCTCCGTGGTCTCTGTGCAGTCCCACACATGGATTCTGCACCTGCGCTCAAACCCGACCTCGGAGTACTACAAGAGGTAGCCTCTGGATTTTGGCGCACCTCCTTCCCACGCCCTCCCATTCAGTTTCTTTTCGACCGCCGCGCTGGTCAGACCTACCTCGTTGCGCCTCTCTGCTGAGCTGCCTCACAGGCCCTTCTCTTCCTCGTCTCCTCGTCATTTTTCAGCTTCTTCATCTTCGTCCTTTGTCTTCGTCTCTAACAAAAAAAAGAAGAAGAAAAAGTTTTCTGCCTTTCTGTGAGTCTTTGCCGTCCATCGGCATCCCCCCCTTCCTCTCCTTTCCCTTGGCCCTTGCTGGTGCATGGAAAGGAAGACTCGCTTCAAACGCTGCAGAAATTGTGAGGGTAAAATCCCTACCACTGACGGACTCCTGTATCCACTGCAGCAACTTTACAAAGCAGGCTCGGAAGAACCGAGCTGCGAGACTGAAGAGCAACCTTTTAGAGGCCTCCCTGCACCCAGTGATGTCCGAGTCTTCCACCTCCAGAGCCTCGCTGCCTCCCCCAACTCTGAGGGGAGTTTTGGCCAAGTCGGCAGCATCTTCGGCCTCGGCCCCCCCGAAGTGTAAGCCCAACACATCAAGGGATTATTAGGAAGGGTATTGAAATGGCAGCATCTTCGGCCTCGGGCCCCCCGAAGCGTAAGCCCAACAAACAGTCCAAGGGATGCTTGGCCTCGTCTCCGGACACGCCGAAACTGAAGAAGTCGCACAAGTCTAAGGACCGGTCGGTACCAACACCCGCTACAGCTTCAAAGTTGACTCTGGCCTCTGTTCAACCTTTGGACTCTTTGCCCGTGGACACGCAGCCCACCGCCCCTGCAGCCACACTGTCATCAACTCCATCCACCATAGCAGCCCCTCTTACTCAGGTGGTGCACGTTCCATCCTGATCCCCATCGGTGTGCAGCTACCTGCCATTAGACTTCCTCGAAGCCGAGACTGCTTGTCGGGACATGCCCTTGCCGCCTGTGGAGATGTTGAGGATGTCCCCATGACATCGATTTCATCAGAACCCATCATGATCCATCAGCTGGCACCGTTTCCACTACACTCCAGCTTCCTATGCGGTCCCTTACAAGGGGCACTCTCATTACTCATCAAAGTCGTGATCCCCTTCCCCGCAGAAATGCCGTCCTCGGTCCCTTTGAGAGTTTTATAGATCTCCATCCAGCCCCGTAGCTAAGGACTTTTTAGGGAGGGGGCCTGGGGGGGCCACCTGCTAATTCAATCAAAGGCTCCAGGGCAAGGGCTGCAGCAGCCACAGCCTCTGGGTCCAGCTCCCCCCCCAAGCAGCCCCAGTGCCTCTTCCCGAGGCACAGCACCAGGGACAGCCTCTGAAATCACTGCCCTTGTCCTCCCTGCCAACAGGCTGACAGGCAATCAGGGGGAGCTGGGGTAGGGGAGCCGAGGCTCAGGAAGGGGCCCCATTAAAACTGCTAGGGGGCCGGGCCCCGCGGGCCCCGCGTTA
>NW_015172741.1:12362-19475 GCF_001447785.1 Gekko japonicus
AAGATTTTAAGAGCCCACCAATCAGGTGGAGGTGGTGTGTGTGTGCGGTGGTGGCTACGGGGGAGCCTAGGGGCTACACTGGGCTTCGTGAGAAAGTGGAGGGTAAACTGAACCTTTGGAGGCATAAAGAGTTGAAAGCTGATTCCAAATGAGTGCTGACTGCGTGTTAAATACTTAACCTTCTTTAGAGCCAGCTCACGCTGCCGGGAACAGCATACCTCCTAATGTAACTGCAGCAAACCAGAAGGCTCCAGAGAATCGATTGCATTACTTTTTGAGATAGCATTGCCTCAGTTAGCAGGGCTTTTTTTGTAGAAAAATCCCAGCAGGTACTCATTAGCATAATAGGCCACACCCAACAGCAAAAACTCATTAGCATATTAGGCCACACCCCTGACAGCACCGCTCATTAGCACATTAGGTCACACCCCCATGTTACCAGAAGTGTGCTCATCCAGCCACACCCACCTTTTGCTTCTTATTCTGTTTACCTTGTTTGTTGTCCAAACCCAGGGCTTTTTTTGTAGCAGGACCTCCTTTGCATGTTAGGCCACACACCCCTAATGTAGCCAATCCTAATAAGTGTCTGCTGTTGGGTGTGGCCTATTATGCTAATACGTTCTTGCTGGGTGTGGCCAACTTGGAAGCCAGCCGGAACTCCGTTCCTATTCCTGCTCAAAAATAGCCCTGTCAGTTAGTAACATTTTTTTTAAGTATGGGGACACACTGGATTAAAAAAAATACTTTCTCTGTTTGATCTGGATTTAGGGAAGCCATTTACCTGCTTGCTTTACACAATGCTGTATTAAGAGCAACGAGAAAGAGCCAGATGAAGGGAGTGTTTTTCACTTTAATGGAGAGGCCAGCCCTGTCAAGATTAGACTGGAGTACTTTCTCTGTTTGATCTGGATTTAGGGAAGCCATTTACCTGCTTGCTTTACATAATGCTGTATTAAGAGCAACGAGAAAGAGGCAGATGAAGGGAGTGTTTTTCACTTTAATGGAGAGGCCAGCCCTGTCAAGATTAGACTGGAGCATGAAAAGGCATGACTGCTGTGGATTTGGATCAATGGCATGCCGAGTCCTGTGTCTACTTATGTGCATGTCTGAACTTTCCAGTCAGGAATCATTTCTCCCAAGGAGCTGCACACTGAACCGTGCTGAAAAAAAGATTTGATCGTGGCAAAGTTCTCTACAGCTCAGATGGCTGATTGAATTGCTGTTGCTATGGAATGCCCTTGAATGGCCATCTCTATTGGACAGAAAAAATTGCACAGCATTCTCTAGAAGTGTAGAAAGCACCCAAGTATGGTGAATCATAAGGCAACAGAAACTAGGGGGAAAGTTCCATACAAATACGAAGTAAACATTTTAACTCGGGTGGGGGGGCACACACACTGCATCTGGAGTGAGAAACTGGAACTGGCCAACACTGCCCAGCAAAGGCCGCAGTCCTATAACATTTAGAAAGTGCCATTCAACTGACTGAGACTTACTCATGAGTAGGCCTGCATAGGGCTGTGCCACTTGAGGGTTTGCGACGGTTGGATTTACAAAAAGCTACAGCAGTAGAAATACTCATATGCAGAACTCTTTTTGTAGAAAAAGCCCGGCAGGAACTCATTAGCATAATAGGCCACACCCAACAGCAGGAACTCATTAGCGTATTGGGCCACACCCCTGACAGCACAGCTCATTAGCACATTAGGCCGCATCCCCATGTTACCAGAAGTGTGGTTATCCAGCCATACCCATCTTTTGCTTCTTATTCTGTTTACCTTGTTTGTTGTCAAAACCCAGGGCTTTTTTGTAGCAGGAACTTCTTTGCATGTTAGGCCACACACCCCTAATGTAACCAATCGTAATGATTTTCTGCTGTTGGGTGTGGCCTATTATGCTAACGAGTTCCTGCTGGGCGTGGCCAACTCGGGAGCCAGCCGGAACTCCGTTCCTGTGCGTTCCTGCCCAAAAATAGCCCTGCTGATCATTAGACTGGGAGTCTGTTCATCCATGGAACCCACTATTTAACACTTACATAAAGCATTCCTGTTCTTCTTGGGGTTTCATTTGTTTTTGTTTATTAGCAGCAGAGAGAGAGAGAGAAAGAAGCCAAGCAAGGCAAGGCACTGAAACAGAAGAAATGGGCCAATGTTGAAGGGACATTTATAAGGTCAGCTAGGAATACAATCTCCATACAGTCTGTCAAATCATATAACAGCACAGAGTGAGTGGTTTTAACAAACATTAATGCTAACCCTCTATGAAAAGATTATACCTTTCAGCATTCTGAAGCAAATATAAAGAGCATCCAGGAATTCAGATTTTATTTATCTGTAACAGTCATTACCCTGGATGTGCATTTGTCTAAGCTTTATTGGATTATCCCGGCAAATAAAAGAGACTGCACAAGGAAACGATAGATGAGACTGTGGAGAAACAGCAGAGAAATGAAGGCTGCAATCTTAAGTACACTTACCAGGAAGTAAGTCCTATTGAACCAAGTGGGATTTATTTTGAGTAAACCTGCTTAGGATCAGAGTTGTACGTAAAAAAAAAAAAACAGGCAAGAAGAAAGAAGGAGGTGAAGGAGGGTGTCAGATGGTAAAGGGAGAATGGGGAAGAGGATTCTCTAAGGCAGGATTAGCTTGAAGATTTACGCTAACTAGAAGCAACCTGAAAATTAGCCCACATTTTTTGAGTCTCTCCTATAGAACGTAACAATCTTATTGGCTGCTAGATCAGCTGAGCTGTTAAGCCAGTATTTGACTCTAGGGGGGAAAGTTGGTTTTCCAGTGCTACTGTGTAAGCCTCTTAACCTCCCTATGAAACTCAGATCCTGAGTATTTCCAAGAAGCAAATAGTAAGATCCCCAGGGATATAATTCAGACGGTTTTTAAAAGGAATGTAACCAACATTTAAATTGATGCTTGTGTCAACTTCAGACCAGAAGTACAGTCCTTACTTTAAGAGTACTTTTGAAAATATATGAGCTAAAGCGATTCCTGCTGCCCGCTGCTTCTCACAGTGTTATTTAAGATAAAAATGCCATGATTGGGCTTCTCTTCCCGACCTGAGTGCTGGGTATATAGAACAGAGACCGACCTGCGGCCATTCACCCACAGTTCCTGCTTGGTAACTCAAGTGAACTTATTGTTGAGAGAAGGGAAACTTCTGATTTTATAAAAATAAATAGGGAGTCTTGTCAAACGGTCAAACTTTATTCTACTGTAAACTTTAGCAGACTGGACTATGCAATCTCCTACCTATGCAATCTCCAAACTATGCAATCTCCTACCAACCTAGCAGTTCGAAAGCAAGAAATTGCAAGTAGATAAATAGGCACCGCTTCGGTGGGAAGGTAACAGCGTTCCGTGCGCCTTGGTGTTTAGTCATGCCGGCCACACGACCACGGAAACGCCGTCGGACAGCGCTGGCTCTTCGGCTTTGAAATGGAGATGAGCACCGCAACCCTAGAGTCGGATTCGACTGGCTTTCGAGCAAGGGAACCTTTACCTTTTTTATGCAATAATAGCCTAGGGAGGGTGGGGTTTAGGGAGGGGAGGGCCTCAGCAAGGTATAATTCCATACCGTTCACCTTCCAAAGTAGCCATTTTCTCCACCGGAATTGTTCTCTATCATTTGGAGACCAGTAGTAATTCCGGGAGATCTCCAGCCGCCACATGGAGATTGGCAACCCTACTTTTATAAGACTTCAATAAATGCTAGCCCATGTATGGAGGGTGGGGTGAGAAGGATACGTGCAGCCAGAGATGTTTTGAAGGCTTTCAAAAGCATGCATTTTATGATTTAGAACTAACTTCTTTTTCGCTGGGCGATCAACTTCAGCAACAGATATTCTTAAATATCCCATTCACATAGGCACTTATCTCTTTTGCAAATGGTGTCTTTTGAGGATTCTGGACATGGAGAACAGGTTTCCCCCAGCAAGAAGGAGGGTGTGTTTGGATACAATATGTCAGGGGTTGAAGACATTGACCCCCTGAATTTCCAGGTGTCATCTGGATAGCTCTGTATGTAGAATGTGTAGCCCAATGAATCATGTGATCTGCCTTGTAACTGCAGTTTCTTTTATTCCTGTGTTCTGTGTAGTGAGAGGCCTGGCAATGTAACCCAGCTAGAAGCTCTTGCGTTCTGTGAGTGACCTAAGACTTGAGAGGTGCCTGCCTAGTCCCCCATTTTGAAGCCTGAAACGATGATTCTAATCTGAGGGTGGGTTCAGACGGGCAGCTAACCCCGCCATTATGCCAGCTTGAATTTTATCCCGATCTTTTTAATCCATCGTAGCACAACCAGACATCCCCCTGGTGAATCGCCTTACCGTGTGCTGCCTCTGTTGTGGATTGTCTAGACGGTGTCCGCTGAAGGAGGCGTGCGCGGTGGGGTTTTTTTAAAAAAATTGCTCATGCGCATAGGCGTCACAGCGCGTCCTTGTTGAAGGAGGCACGCAGTAGGTTTTTTTTTTAAAAAAAACCTTTTGTGCATGCGCATAGGCGTCACAGCGCATCCTTGTTGAAGGAGGCACGCAGTAGGTTTTTTTTTTAAAAAAAACCTTTTGTGCATGCGCATAGGCGTCACAGCGCGTCCTTGTTGATCTGCGCATGTGTAGAGATTTTTTTAAATGGTGCCCGCTCGGGATGGTCTGACGTCAGACCACCCCGGTGGAAGGATTGCACGCTGGTGGAACAATCAGGCGGGTGAAAGTCCACAGTTGTCCCACAGGTAACTGAAAACCCCAGATTTTAAGTGCTAACTTTTAAGTACGGCTCCGAAGCGCGGCAAAACGGGATGCCCGCGGAAGAGGGACATTTCCCAGATGTTTCTGTCTGGACATTACCTTTAGATCCGTGAGGCAATCGTGCCTCATGCAGATCTAAAGAGCCGTCTGATCGGACTCTGAGAGTTTAGCAATTCAAGAGGATATGCAAGTGGGTTTTTTTGTTTGTTTGGGGGTATATATGTTACTGCTTCCCTTAAAGCTAACGGTTTGGGGTATCAAGAGCACTAAAGATTTCAGCAGAGAACTCCCTAGAGAGCTTAGGCAGATAAAATAACACCCGGGCCTTCCATGCATGGCAAATGGCTGCTGCTTGTATCAGAAAAGTCTAAAGTGATTTTGGCTAATTAAGTGTGAGAGCAGAACAATTCCTATTTCTATCCAGTCTTTCCACCCCAATGCTCTGTTTTCAATTTTCAGCTGCAGGTTATCCCATAAAACAGCATCAGTGTGGAAGAAGGGAAAGAATTCAAATGTCCTGGGGAGTTCTGCATATAAAATTTTGTCAGATAATATAACAGAAGCTGGCAATTGTCATATGTTGCAGTTGGCCAAAGAGGATAAACTGATTTCTCTTGCACTGAACTTCACAAGAAAATGAGGGAGCTTGGTAACATTACATACCTATGTGGAGGCCTGATGATGGAGGGGGGGGAAATAAGAGCAAATGTTTATGTAGATTCAGCATTAGTCTGTAGCTGCAAAATAAAACAGGAATCTAGTGGCAAATTTGTTGTTGTTCAGTCGCACAGTCGAGTCCGACTCTTCGTGACCCCATGGACCACATCACGCCAGGCCCTCCTGTCTTTCGTCGCGCTCCGGACTTTGCTTAATTTTATGTTCGTTGCAACGATAACACTGTCTGACCATCTCATCCTTTGCCGTCCCCTTCTTCTTTCACCTTCAGTCTTCCCCAGCATCAGGGTCTTCTCCAGGGAGTGCTCCCTTCTCATTTGGTGACCAAAGTATCTGAGCTTCAGCTTCAGTATCTGGCCTTCCAGGGAACAGTCAGGGTTGATATCTTTTAGGATTGACTGATTTGATCTCCTTGCAGTCCAAGGGACTCTCAAGAGTCTTCTCCAGCACCATAATTCAAAAGAATCTATTCTTTGGTGCTCGGCCTTCCTTATAGCCCAACTCTCGCAGCCATACAGTACTACTGGGAATACCATTGCTTTGACCATACGGACTTTTGTGATGTCTCTACTTTTTATTATGCCGTAGTGGCAACTTAATGACTAATAAGACATCATTCAGCATCATCTTTCATGAGTTAGAGATCATTTCATTAGAAGTATGAACTGTATATCCATTAGGCTGTACATACATTAGGTATGTACCTACTGTACATACGTTTACACTAATAACTGCAGACAATTCATATAGGCCATGCATGCAAGCTGTGAGGCTCTGGCCACTTGCCCCAAAGATAGTATTTTAGTACTAGAAAACTGGCATCTAGATTTGTAAACACAGGGAGTAGAAAAACAGGACATGTGTGAATCTATTGGGTTGCTTCTGGCTGTTCGAAATGCCTTCCGAACTCCCTTTTTGAACTAGGACCAGTTATGGGCAATGGAACTTTTCCTTCTAGACAGAGGACAGCTGAAGTGGAGCTGAGCTCAAGGAAGGTATGTGTCTGCTCAAGAGTTTAGCACACATGAGGGATGATAGGGAAACTTTAAACTCAAGGCGAGTTGTGTTGTAAACAGTTGGCATTTGCAAAAAATGGCCAAGGGTACCTGATAATCACATAAAATCTCTGAGATCCCTAGAGGATTCCTGTAATTGCCCCAGGAATAGTCTGATAGTTGTGGCTAGAGGCCACGCAATCATTATACATTCATCGTGATTTCTGCTGAAATTCAATTTACCTAACTACACAAAGGAAGATTCACAGTATCAGGGTATCAGAGTATAGCCACCAAAGGCGGACTGTGAAATTAGCGCTAAATAGGACATTCCGGAGCACGTCGTCAACTTCTTGCAGCCTTCTAACGTCTTGTAAATTTTGTGTACCTAATATTTTGTAAACTATTTGCACTTAATTTTGTTATTCTTTGTACTGATAACATCCACTGTGAGATAGATTTAAATTGCATATTTTTTTGGACTATTGTAGTAGTGTCTCTCTAAATTTAATGCTAATTTCACAGTCTGCCTTTGGTGGCTATACTATGAAATTCAATTTACATCTGTGATTTTTTTTCCTTCCCCCCCCCTCAATGACTAGAAAATGGCACATTCTAAGCATGAAGGGTATCGTATAATGTTAGAGATTTTTAAAAGGACTTTGATTCAGCCAATGTAGCCACCTG